>NC_043713.1:4660024-4806763 GCF_006229205.1 Suricata suricatta
GGAGGGAGGGGGTGATGGTCATGGTGGGGGGCACTTGTGGGGAGAAGCACTGGGTGTTATATGGAAACCAATTTGAAAATAAACTATTAAAAAAAATAATGGCTTTGCCTTTGCCATTGTTTCCTTTAAGAGAGGTCTAAAAAAATGTTGCAGTACTTCTTGTGTTCAAAGAGCTTTCTGCTACTTTGTTTTATCATCAAGATTTGGTCATCAAGGACCTGAATTAAGTACAGTGGGTACCAAATGCAGACATAAAACCTAGGGGCCATTTGGACACTCTGGTGCATGACTGGCTTACAATCAAGCTCAACTCTACTCCCCTTTAGTCTGAATCTTTGAAATGTACAGCTTGATAATAACGTTTTTCCTTTGTTCCCCTTGTCCCTGTGAGGAGCCCGGGCTTCCTCTAGCATCACCCTGTATAACCGGCACCACAGTTGAGCTCTGGGTTTTGGGTGGGATTCAGAGGACTCCTGCTTATGTAGAGACAGTGGCGCACAGTGATCCCTGCTAGTATTTGGACTGTCGATGAGCGTTCTCTCTCTGAACGCTCTTCTCAGGGTGGACTGAAGAGATGAGGTGGTGATAGAAATGAATAAAGGCACCTGATGCTGAAAGTTTGTCAATGCACACAACGTGTACAAGTACTTAGATAGCTTTCATCTTTCTGTACTCAAACCACAGGGTCTGTGCTGACAAACACAATCTCACTCAGTCTTACTCAATCTCCGCAGTCTTGGACACAGCTCACTTTTCCTTCATTTTTGGGACCTTTTCTTTGCTCAACTCCCAAGAAACTGCCTTGATTCCTTTCTTCTTCTTTACTGGATATTTCTTACTTCTCACGTTTCTTGATGGTCCCATTCCTCTTCTCATTCTCCAAATAGCTGAATCCTCAGAGGCAGCAGTGCTCAGGGCTCTTCTCTGAGGTAGCTATATCCACTACCTGAGTGGCCTCATGTGGTCCCATGGCTTGAGATGTGATCAGTTGCCACATGAATCACTCATTTACATCTCTGGCCCATCTGCTTCCCACCCCTCCACCCACCTCCAGACATCGGACACCTGTCTTAGTATCTCAAAGTCGACATGCCCAGAACTTGGGTTTACTCTTCAATCCCTACTCCAAGACCTGCTCCTTCTCCACATTTCGCTGCTTCAGAAAGCTGCAGTGCCATTAACAGAGTTTCCACAGCCCCAATCTTGAAGTCATCTGCTCTCCTTACACAGTGTATCCAAGAACCAGCAGAGGCTGTTGAGATTATCTTCAAGTATGTTCTAAATGAGGCTTCACTTCACCACCTCCATGGCAGCATCTTAGTTCAAGGCATGATCATCTCTCATTAGAACTCTGTAGATACCTTATTATGGGCTGAGTTGTGTGCCCTTGGAACATCTACATGGAAGTCCTAAGCCCCAGAACCTCATGCTATGACTGTATTTGAGGAAAAGACCTTTTAAAAAGTAATTAAGGTAAAGTGAGGTCATTAGGGTGGGCTTTTATCCATGTAATTGGTTATCTTATAAGGGGAGAAGATTAGGACACAGACACCCAGTAAGGATTGCTCTCTTTGAAGCCTCATTGGCTCTTACTCCCTGGCTCAGAAGCCTGCGATGGCTTTCCATCATGCTTAGAAAAAATTCTGAATTCCTAGCTAGAGTTTGCAAGACCCTATGGGAATGTGGGCCCAGCCCTCTGACTCCATCTCAGACCACTGTCATCTTCACCTGTCTGATCTGCCCCACTGGACCTCTGGGTGCTTCTGGAGCACACAACCCAGCCCATGCTCTTTGTCAGAGGCTTTGCTTTGTGGATCCTCAGCTGTCAGTGCTTCCCCAGATGTTCCTAAGTCTTGCTGGATCCCTATATCCAGATCTCAGCTCAGAGACAAACTTCTCCAAATGGATTTCACCAGGCACCCAGCTGCTTCCTGGTTCGTCTGCTTCCTGCTCTGGTTTTTGCTGATTTCATCATAGTTATCACTAACTGTCATTCTATTTCATGATGATTCGATCCCTTTTCTGTTTCTCTCCTCCTTTTACCAAGGGTTGAACTTATAACCCATGAAGGGTCTTCTCTGTCTTGTTCACTGTAGGGTCCCTGTGCTTAAAAAAAAACCCCAAAAAACAAATACATTAATACAAAACTATATGGCTGGATTTCCAACCTCACATTTGACTTTGAAGTAGGTGTTAAATTTTTGGCCATATTGGGAGGAAAGCTTTATCTTGTATAAATTTGACTACTTGGTTGGTGTCAATATGCTTATCAACATCTTGACAGTTTTATGAACGCATAGGCTGGTTTTTATTCGCATTTGAATTTGCTCTATTATCTCACAGGAGCATTTGTTCACTATCAGGACCTAGTATACTAAATGCTCTAAGTGGATACAGAGATGCATTCCCTCCAGCTCTGAGCTGCGGGTCATTTACACAGATTGGAAGGTAGGTAGGGATTCCAACAACCTGCTTGGCTGTTTTCAGGGGTGAGCGTGTTCTTCAGCGACCAAGATGATGGCTTAGAGCAGTGGGCATGGGACAGAAGCCAGAGCTTGGTGCAGGAAGTGCGGGCCACAATCTAATGGATACTACTGTCATCAAATGGCCAATCAATATGAATTTTCTTAAATTATAGGTGTAACTAAGAAGAAAGCAAAATGTATAGGACTAAGTGAAAGCCTCTTTTTCTTTCTCTTTCTCTTTCTCTCTTTCCTTTATGAAGTAATCTTATCACCCCATTATTTAATGGACCACTTTATTGCTTTCTCACAAGCTGACTATGGAAATGGTTCTCCAAGGATGAAGGTAGAACCCTCCAGAATTACAGCCTGTCTACACAATTAGCGTTATGTAATCCTCCAACAGCCTCCCTCTGCCTCTGAGTTCTGAAATAGCAGCACGCAGGAGTGGGTGGTAAAACTGTCTAATAGTTAACTGCTAGAAGACTGATTTGCATTCATTCTGTTTGCCAAATTCTTTTGGGAAAGAGTCTCAATTCATAGCATCAGCACAAGAAGCCTAACTTGTAGTTGAGTTTACTGGCCGCTCCTGTGCCAACCGTGTCTTCAGCTTTCTGGGACAGGTGGGTACCTCCGCTGCGGTGGAGAAACACATGCCCCTGAGGGACCTGCCCTGTAGACCTCTAGTTGGCCAAACCCTACTGAAGCTTTTGCTATGACACCTCCTGTCCATGTGGCTTTATCCTGTTCATCTGCTTGTCCTAACTCTTCCCAGGAAACATGGGGAGTCTAATTAAATAGGTCAGTGTGTCTCATTGCTGGCTTGTTTATAGTCACCAACTACTTACAAATGAGTCCACCCTGGAACAGGAGAGGAGAGTCTTTCTGTTTTAACAAAGTATTGAAACACACACATGCACACACATATGCTTACATCCTATGCATGGGCTACAGGTCTCTACCCTACCCTAGATGTCTGTCTGCTGTAAGTTTGAAGAGTAAATCTTTCCTTCATGAGGGATTCCCTTAACAGGAAAAAAAAATCAGTTCCAAATGACAAAGGAATTCCTACTTTATATAGCTCAATAATTAACAATAACAAAAAACTTTAGCCAAAGAAAGTGGCAAAAATAAAATTTGATACATATCAAAACATACAATTTCTTGGTGTTGTTATTTGTAAAAATACAGTGATATTTAGAATGAGCTTTGGAAAAATAACAATTACATAAATAAAATACGCTTAGTAATAATCTACCTTGATGTGTTTTACTCATGTATTTCCAAACAAAAGCTTATTTTTTAGAGGAGTCAAAGAAATTTAACTGAATTTTGGAGGAGCTGATTTTTTTTTCCATAATTGATTCCTTCTTTATAATGTTAAGACTCTAGCCACTAAAATGTTTTTTCCTAGAATTGATTTTTGCTACTCCTCAGATAAGCCTTACACCGAATTTGCCTCCTACCTGGTTGGGACCACTGAATATTTTGCCTCCTACAGAAACAAAAAGTGGCTCAGTCAGTTAAGCATCCAACTCTTGATTTTGGCTCAGCTCATGATTTCACAGTCGATAAATTTGAGCCCTACATCAGACTCTGCACTGACAGTGCAGAGCCTACTTGGGAATCTTTCTCTCTCTCTCTGCCCCATCCCACTAGCGTATGTGTGCTCTCTCTCTCTCTCAAAACAAATACATATTTTTTAAAAAAGAGAAATAAATGCAAAGGACAAGGCTGCCTCTTTAAACCCTTATTTCTCAGAGAGTTTTTCCTATGGAAATTTGCATTGATTGTATTGGTTTTCCCTCATTATGAAGCTCCAGTTTCTAAATTTTTAACAGACACTTAAATTCATTCTTTAAACCCATTTTTAATTTTCTAGAAGTTGACTCTTGAAACTGAACTTATAAATGGTTCTCTGTGCCCAGAATATAACACTTACAACCCATTTAAATAGAACTTATAAAGGTTTTGAAAATGGTTTTCAGAAGTGGATTCGCTCAACCAACATTTATGAGTGCATAGTCCTCACAACTTCTTTAATTTTCAGAACAGTATTTTTATATTCTGAACAATTTTGCCATCTAAATTGCATTTGCTTTCATGTTACTGCTTCAGAGAATAGAACCTGCATTACTTTTATTCTAAATGACTTTCTCTACCTTGTCATCACCCATAATCTGTAGAGTGTATCCGGCCATTATACGAGGAGTGGTAGAAGAAATATAAAAGGAGACTGAAAGGCAATGGGAAGTTATTTGATCATTGTACTTCTTTTTATTCTAACACCTGAATAGAAAAGATGAAGAAATCGAAGCACTGCATTTTTTTCTAGGAAAAACTTAGAAAAGTAATTGTCCTCTACACGAAATCTTTTGTTACTTTTATCCTTCTCTTATTACCAGAAGGTATTTTTGTGTGTGATTATCAAAAGTGGTAAAGTATAGGGACAATGATAGGACATTCATTTTATAATTATCCTTTGGTAAAAGAGCTATTTTGCTCACTTGAACGGGAAGAATGAGCAGATATCATAGACTGTGAACTCTTTGATGCCATAAAATTGCTCTTCTGGTATATTTTCCTTCTGCAGTTTCTCGATAGTATCTAGCAGGAAGCTTAGTAGTGTATTTGCAACTGTCCAAACATAACCTTATTTTGTTTCAGTTGAAACAATATGGAATTGAAACGAAAGAACGGATCCAGGATGTGCTTATTAATATGTATAGAAAACTTTAATTCCAATTGAAAATATTATGTCCTAACTGCACTGAGAGGTCACCTCACATCTGTTAGAGTGGGGATTATAAAAAGGACAAGAGATAGCAGGTGTTCTTGAGGCTGTGGAGAGAAGGGAACCCTGTCCACGGTTGGGGAGAATGTAAATTGACATGGCTATTATGGAAGTTCCTTAAACAATGAAAATAGAACCACCAGAGGATGCAGAAATCCTACTGCATCCAAAAGAAATGAAATCAGGATCTCAAGAGGTAAGCACTGTTCATGATAGCCTAGCCACGAAAATAGCCTGTGTCTGTTGATGGATGAATGTATAAAGAAATGCAGGGACGCCTGGGTGGCTATGTCAGTTAAGCCTCTGACTTTGGCTCAGATCATGATCTCACAGTTCCTGAGTTTGAGTCCCATGTCGGGCTCTGTGCTGATAGCTCAGAGCCTGGATCCTGCTTCGGATTTTATGTCTCCTTCTCTTTCTGTCCCTCCCCTGCTCATTCTCTCTCTCTCTCTCTTTCTCTCTCTCTCTCTCAAAATAAATAAACATTAAAAAAAGAAAAAATGCGGCATATATATATATATACACACACATACAACGGAATATTATTCAGGAACAAAAAATGAAGGAAATTTTGCTATTTGTCACAACATGGATGAATCTAGAGGATGTTATGCCAAGTGACATAAAAAAATGAATACTACACGATCTCACTTATGTGTGAAATCTATAAAAGTCAAACTCATAGAACTAGAGAGGAGAATGGTGTCTGCCTGGGTTGGGGGTGAGGGAAATGGCAGAGATGTTGGTTAAAGGGTACAAACTTTCAGTTATTACATGAGTAAGTTCTGGGGATCTTGTGTACAACATACTAAATATAGTTAACAATACTGGATGGTATGCTTGAAATTTGTTAGAGAGTAAATCACAAATGATGTCACCACAAGAAAAAGGTAATTATGTGACGTGAAAGATTTGTAATTAGCTTGACCGCAATGATCATTTCCCAATGTATATGTATGTGCTTTAGGAAAACATCATGTCCCTAAAGGTGTACAGTTTTATTTGAAAATCATATTTCAACAAAGCTAGGAAAGAAGCAATAAGGGAAGAACATATATAGTTTTGTTACCTGAAACTGTTAAAACAAATTAAACTGAGGATGTATTTCTAAGAGTCCGAATGGGATTTTTGTATTTGTTTAAAAATATTGTTGCTAATTTGTATTCATTAAACAGATTTTTAAATGAAAATGTACATTGTTCCAGGCATGTTTCTACAGGCTGTGATAGAACAGTAAAGAAACAAAGTCCTTATGTCCATTGAGTGTTAAAATGGATGGCAGGAGGAGATCACTGACAGAGTTGGGGGGCCGGCAGTACAGCCTGTGTCTTGATGGAGGGCAGTTTAGAAATCAATGATGGTCTGAGGAGGTTGGCAGACAGGTGGGGTGTTTGGGGAGCATGTAGGTAAAACATCACTCACCAGGGAGGCCCACAGGCAGCACAGTCTTCTTAAGAAATAAAAGCAGTTGAGGACAAGGACAAGAAGGGAGATGAAGGACACAGTGAGCAAAGCCTAGATCCTTCCGTGTCTAGGGAACCATGCGTTTACACTGGAATGTACACTGGGTTGTGTGGGGGAGGCTAAAGAGACAGCCATCCCGGACATGAGGGCTGGACAGCACCTGAGGGCAGCCATGGATGTGTTTTTACACAAAGGATTTGCTCACTCTGGAGGCGATGGAGAGGGGCGAAGAGGAAAGGTGATGGGGAAAAGTGGAGAATAGAAATGACGAGAATGTTCACTAAGATGGTGGCAGTGGGCATGCGAGAGAAATCTGGACAATGCAAAGAAGGTCGTGACCCTATGATTGAGGAAAATAGCATCAAAACCCTTGCTTCCTACCTATTTATCTATTAGTGAGTTTTAATGGGACATTGAAGAAATTTGAGAAAGCACTATTTATGCAACATAAAATAATACATCTGTATTAAGATTACTTGCAATGTTTAGGGCTCTGAGTTCTAGGATCTGGGAACTATATTGGATTGAAGAAGCATTTGGGTTTTGGTCTGCCACTTAATGTTTGTGTGATTCTCTTTATCTCTCTTTTTAAGTTTCTTTATTTACTTTCAGAGAGGCAGAGAGAGAGAGAGGGATAGGGACAATACCCAGCAGGCTCTACACTGTCAACACAGAGTCCCACACAGGGCTGGGACTGATGAATGGTGAGATCCTGACCTGAGCCAAAATTAACAGTAGGATACTCGACTGACTGATCCACCCAGGTGCCCCTGTGTGATTCTTTATTTTTATTTATTTATTTATTTTTAAATTTTTATTTTATTTGTTTTTGAGAAAGAGAGAGAGAGAGCAAGCAGAGGAGAGGCAGAGAGAGAGGGGGACACAGAATCCGAAGCAGGCTCCAGGCTCTCATTTGTCAGCACAGAGCAGGACACGGGGCTTGAACTCACAGACCGTGACGTCTAAAGTCAGTTGCTCAACCGACTGAGCCACCCAGGGGCCCCCTCCAACCCCTCGCCGTGTGATTCTTTAATACCCACTGACCATTGGGTGCCCATCCATTTTTTTTAAATAAAAATAAAGATATCGAGAGGTAGAAATTTGAGAGGACCTGTCAGTTTTAATGTTTTCTAACTTTGTGATTATGTTTTTCCTTTCCATGTTTTTTATTTGCAGAGCAAAGGGCAAATGTGCTGTTTGCTGAGAGTCTAATCAGGAGGGCAGGTCTTGTGAATCAATACAATCCAGAGCCCTCATACAAAGCGGCCTGTCTGCCGTCTTCCGTAGCCTTCACGCGCTGATGGACGGGCGGTCCATCGACCCCTGTGTGGGAGCACTGATGCCGCGAGACGCCTCAGTTCTTGTAGAGACCAGCCCCCGTGACACATTTCTGGTCAAATCACACTTCTAATATCAGGATGCTCGTTCATCATCTGACAGTAAATGGAAGCGATCTTTTCCAGCCTAAGCAGTAATACCGAAAAATGAGCACAAAATGAAATGGTTGGAACAATAAATGCAAAAATACTCATTTCCCTATCCCTCCTCCCTCCCCCTCCTCCCCCACCCCCCTGCTGGAGTTCTAACTGGTCCCAGGTTCTCAGTTTGCTCCTCTAGATGGCTTTGTCTGCAGCCCCATGAGTTTCCTAGAGGGACGTAGTCACTAGGGGAGAGCCCAACTATCTGACCCTTTACAATGCGGGAGTAGATAGACCTAAATTCCTTCTCAAGAGCGATTCGTGGTGACCAGAGGCCCTGGGCTGGTGTTTAACTGTGGTTTGAGTGTGTGCTTCTCAGGGACTGTGCCTGAGATGTTCGACTGTGAGCAGCAAAGCATTCCTTGGAGGACAGCTAGTTCCGCATACTCTGCAGATCCGAATGGAAGGGACAGAAGAACTCAAGGGTTCCATTCCTGGGCGACTCAGTCAAAGCTGGCTTGCAAAGGAGTGTCTTCCAACTGTCTGGGTTGCAGTGGGTGTCAGGCACCTACCAACCTGACGGTAACAGCCTCCTGCCTTCCTTCCTGCTGATGGGCGGCACGCTCCCAGGCCTCTTCCCTGCGCGGACTGCGTCCACGCACTAAGACTTCCATTTACAAATGGCCCTGTCATCCCTGACCCTCCTGAGAGACGCTCCGCCCAAAGTATCACAGGGAGAAGTCGGATTCCCTCCGGATAATCCCTGTAATAGACTGCATGCTCGTGTCCTCCTAAAATTCATATTTTGGAATCCTACCCCAGTGTAATGGTATTAGAAGGTGGGGCCTTTGAGAGGTGATGAGGGCTAGAGGAAGTCACCAGGGTGAGGCCCCCCGTGGTGGGATTAGCATCCATCTGAGTAGGGAAGAGAGCAGGGCATCCCGTCTCTGCCAGGAGAGGGCGCTCACCAGCCCGAAACAAATGTTGCATAAACACCCAGGGTGTGGTATTTTGTTTCTGCAGCTGACGCTGATTAAGACAAAATCCATGCTTAGGGATGTAAAAGACTTTACAGCAGGTCTAAATTCCAGTTCTTAGGGCCCTGTAAAGGAATATATATATATACATAAAACACCAAAGGGAGCCTGGGGTAACACTTGCCCTCTCCTTCCAGAAATGCATGCTTTCTAAATTCTGATACCCTTTCTATCAATTCCATAGGTTCACAGAATATTATCCTCCTTACCCAGAGGCTGCAACTATACTTTTTCAAAGTAGGCCTTTTGTGGACATGATAGGGTCCCCTCTCCATTCTCAGTCATATTTTTCTCTATGATAAAAACCCTCCGAGGCAAAGAAATCCTTGACTACAAAAAGTGATACCTGTCTATGCCTTGCCGCACAGCAATGAGACTGGATTTCTCCTCCGTGGCCGACGCAGTCCACTCTCATTACTTTATAGGTCTAATACACTGATAGTGTAGACACCCCGTACAAGTCTTCCTTTATTCAGAAGGTAAATTAATGTAAGCCAGGTGGAAGTGAACTTGGGCAGAAATCACAATGGTTTGAATATAGGTTCGTCAATATTCCAGCTGAGCCTTTGGAGTACGGCCTGCCAAATGTGACCAGGATGAAAGTAGCAGATGTTATTCAGACTCATTATACTTGGATTAAAAAGGTGCCATTTTCCATGTTGTGTTTTTACTGGGTAAGGGATAATGTGCAGACACTAAGAGTCTCCCCACCGCTGAACGGAGAATCAGTTGCAAACTGTTTCAATGCCATTCACATACAGGGCCTGAGACCCACTCAGTGTCCTCCTGTGCTAGGGGTCCGTGCTTGGTTCAATGTTCTGCAGCCATTTTCTTGAAATGTTTAATAATTTTTGACCAAAGGGCCACACACTTCCAATTTTCATAAGTCTTGAGTATTTTGCACACATCATTTGGACCTCATAACCTGGAATTACAAATTGTGCCTTACAGCTGAATATTATTAAGAACCTAGTACAATGAGGGGAAAAATGACTTAACATTTTCCAGTTGACAGGTCAAGTCCTGGAAGCAGTGGCTCCAGGGACTTACAGGAAGGTGGGTGAGTTTGTACACGTAGTTCCTAAAAAGGAAGGAGATGCTGCCTACCATAAAAAGTTGCTATAGAGTATGCAAAGGCTTTCTCAACCCTGGCAGTAGTAACCTGAGAATTTTGCTCAAAGTTAGAAACTTTGGAATTTATTTAAAATCATGAACCAGAAGTAGAATTTGCAGTGTTTGGGTTTCTGTACTATAAAGTACTATAAATAAGTTGGCTGTGCATTTAGGTCTTTGAAACTTTAAGTGTATTTAAACGATAATGTAGGGGTAGGGCTGTTTGAACTGTGCGAATCCAACTTTTATTATAAATCCAAAGTGCACAAGTTGTAGTTCTTTTTTCTCGAAACCTGTAGATTCTCAGGGATCACAAAGGAGTCAAGTTACCATACATTCAACTCCATTGTTTACTTAACTCCAACTGATCGCCTATATGGTGTCATTTTTGTTTTCCGATCTTATAATTTTCTTTGATAGAGTTATTTTAAAAATAAGTATCAATGCGATAACATCCCATTGCTTAGTGACCATTTGCCTTTTATCTATTTAGTGTCATTTTTTTCAGACAATGGAGCAAGAAAATACCCTCCTTTTGTAGCTTGTCCTTCTCTACTGCAGTGGATTTCAATTAGGGGGTGATTTCATTACCCAGGGGGACATTTGACAATGTCTGGAGGCATTTTTTAAACATTTATTTATATTTGAGATACAGAGAGACAGATCATGAGCAGGGGAACACACAGAATCAGAAGCAGGCTGCAGGCTCCAAGCTGTCAGGCCAGAGCCTGATGTGGGGCTCGAACCCACGGACCGTGAGATCATGGCCTGAGCCGAAGTCGGACGCTCAACCGACTGAGTCACCCAGGTGCCCTTGGAAGCATTTTTGATGCTACTGGTATTTAGTGGATAGAGACCAGAACTGCTGCTAAACATCTTCCAGTGCCTTGGAAAACTTCCCCAACAAAGAACTCTCTGGCCCTAAGTTTCAATAGTGCCAAGGTTGAGAGTCTGTGTTCTGTAGCTTAGAATCCACCTGCAGCATTAATTTCTGCTGTCCTAAATAATGTGAAGATGGGAATGCTCGTATGTAGCTCAGCTGATTGATTACTAACAAGGCAAGTTTCAGCTAGACTGACAGTTACTTTTTAAGGTAAAGAGCAAGGAGCGTTTTGTGCAAAAGATACAGAGGTGCAGGCACTAGCGTCGTTTTGTGCAAGGCAAACTTTGCTTAGTTTAGTCTAAAGAGTGATGCTTTCATTGGATCCTAGTCTGTGTTAATACTCTGGAATTCTCTGTGGAAATATAGGCTGGGAATTTGTTGAGCACGACTAGCAGTTTGAAATTGAGTTTGTCTACATGACCATTGAGTTCTGTAAAGGTTTTTGGAGCATCACATAGGCAATGGGCATTAGGGTGAGTATTGTAAGGAATGTAAGTATCAGGGATTGTCCATACCATCCACAAGGGCAATGGCTGGCCCTCCAGGAGATAGGGAGAAGCATAGAGGGGAAACATTTTCACCTTCCAAGCAGTCGTGAACTTGGTTATGTTCATTCCCATTTCAGTAGTGGTTCAATGGTCCAATTTATAGCAGTAAAGCCAAGTCTCTGGGCTTTGGAGGGACCCGGTTAGAAAGTAGGAACTCCTCTTTCATTCAATAAGCTGGAAGTCATGTCGACATAGTCAAGGTGTGAATGAGTGTAGCTCTGAGAGATTATACAGCTGGGATGTCATTAGTTCCTTTACCAATCAGGGATGGCTGGCTTTCTCGGTTCTCCTCTGCTGCCAGGACACATGGGTGTAACTTCTCACCCTCAACCAGTCATCTGGGTACCATCACCTTTTCCATAAGATCCAGAAATCTGGTGTGAGGGAAGACTGAGCCAAATTCTACAACGCAGGCAAGTGTCGCTTCTGTGGGGAGTACATAGCTGACATGCTTGATGATGACAAGTCCTCACTAGATGCCAGTGGAAAATAAGGGTGGCATTGTATGCGAGGTCAGCTAAGGAAGGTCTTTGGTCAAGTGAGTGTCAGGTGACCTCTGAACACTTGCACAGTCCTTGGCTTCACAAACAGTGCCCTTCGCAGGGCTTTGCCGGGTCCACTCACTCAAGTCCAGGACAGCTGGCCCGTCGGTGGGCAACCTTCCCAGAATCGATTTCCGTACTCTTCTGATAAGTTCCCTCCTTCTTTCATTTCAAACTTCAGTTTCTTATTTAGATTCAAGCAAAACCTTCATTCTTCCAAAATTGTCTTTTTTCTTCTCCTTTCCTGTCAAATCTCATCTCCCTTCAACCTGAAACCCAATTTTCTAGATCAGCACTATCCTGTAGAAATTCAGTGCAAACCACAGAAACATAATTTAAAATATTCCAGCAAACACAGTAAATAAATTTAAAAGAAACAAGTGTAATAAATTTTAGAAATATATTCTATTTAACTCAATTTATAAAAAAATAATACTATTTAACAATTGTTTTTTGGGGGTTGTACTTTCTCTTGGGGGATTTAAATATTAAATATTTAATATTAAGAACATTTATTAAGTGCTGTTACTGCTGACAACATGATGACGTAGATTGTTTATATTTCCTTTGAGCAAAGTTCCAGGCTTCTCTCTGATCACTGTACATTTTATTCCTGGTCGGGGCAAAGGCCTTCCAGAATTTTCCATTATGGAGTATATTTCAGAGAGTGGAGAGAATGTAGGATAGAGTATATAAATAGAAAGATGCATATGTAAAATATCCATGATTTCTTGAGGCTCTGGCATTTCTAGAAATTTTAAAATGAAAGTCACACTATTAATATTTTGGATTACAGATAATAATATTTTACATTCACCAATTTACACACATTCCTTTAAAATAAAATCTAAACATAATACTAGTTTTGACAGTGTTAAATAATTTTATTATTTATAGACCTTCTGTCACACTGATTCAAGTAATATTTTAACCTTGACCAGTTGCCATTTCTGAGTGCCAAGAGTCTAGATCATTGTATCCGAGTTTCATTAATATTTTATCTTGATTGAGCTTTTATCAAAACAGGCATATTAGCTAGATAGTGCTTCAGTAGCAAATACCACAAATGTGTGGCTCAAACAACAGAAATTTATTTTATCCAAGTCCTGGGGACTGGAAGTCCAGACAAGGCTGGTTTCTGCTGAGGTCTCTCCCCTTGGGTTGCAGATTTCTGGTGTCATGCTGTGTCCTCATGTGGTCTTCTGTGTGCATGCATGTCTACTACATCTTAATCTCCTCTTTTAATGAGGACACCAGTCATATTGGATTAGGGCCTGCTATAATGACTTTATTTTATCTTAATTATTTCTTTAAAGGTCTTGTCTCCAAAAGCAACCATAGTGTAAGGAACTAGGGGTTAGGACTTCAACATCTGAATGTTGACACCATGCAGTTTAGCTCATGAGGTAACCTAAGAGAGAATATTCGTCCATCTTTACCCAACCACTTTCATTGCCATTTAGCTTGGAAACCATTGGCACAAGTCACCTATCCCCTTCTACTGACCAACTTAGAATGCTTAGGGGTTTGTTCTGGCTCTTTCCCCAGATCTCTCTCTCTTTGATTAATGTTTACCTTGCAAGCATATTTTCCTACCAATCTTGACTATGATTCAGTAAAGAAATTGTCTAAAAAAAATAAAAATATTTTTTTTCTTGGAATGTTTTAAAACGTATAATGACGCTGTTTCTACATTTAATTTCATGGACTGTAGAGATTATTCTGTTTTGGGTTTTTTTGCACTAATTTTAAGACCAAATATCTCAGAAACCACTTGGATTCTGCTTTTAATTCTCAAACTTGCTTCAAATAAGTAAATTTTTTTTCGATGACCATATATGCAAATAAGACCAAATGATTCTTATTTAAAGAATACTCCTATATATATATATATCTTGTGTTCTCAATCCATACAACTGATTAAAAGACTGGAGAGTTAACAATATTTGACCTCTCACCCTTACAGTTGCTATGGTCCTCCTTGTGCCCTGGGTCAAATCTTTTGTCCTCTGTTTTGCTCTTTTGTCTTTTAGGAAAGTTCACATTACACCCAAACCTTATCTGGCTATGTGTGTATTTACACTATGTGAAAGGAGGTTCAGTGCATGGTGTATGATCCATATGAGTTGCAGGAAAACTAGTTGATTAGCAGTTATTAAGTAGAGTTCCTGTTCTTCAGTCTTTGTCTACATAATGTCAAAATGAAATGCTGTGTTGAATTGAGAAAATTCTATCAATGACATGGTCTGACTGCATGATACTCAAATAAAACTCATTTAAGTTTTTTTTTGTGTGTGTGAAGTTGGTATCATTTATTGACTTTATTGGGGGGAGGGAGAGGGAATCTATTCTTAGGTGTTTTTCTGGTAATGGCAATGTTTTATTGTTTCTAATCTGTCCTAAGATTTATGCATGGCTTCCTTAAGTCAGGGGTTGATTTTTTTGTTTGTTTATTTATGAGTTCTTAGGTAACTGGCCATTGTAGAGCTAAATTTTGGCTTTATAGTGATGGTTTTGTAAACAAGTTAAAAAATATTAACAGCTAGAAGGAGATACACAATTTTTTTCTTATTGGATGTCTGGACTTATGAACTGTGAGTGTCATGTGGGCAGTTATTGGCCCCCAATTTACACAAGGCGTTGTCTGTGAGACAGAGATTCCTCATCACTGCCCACTGGGTAGTGGTTTCCATTGCTTCTGTTTGGGGACATCATATGATGTTGTTCTTCCCCATCCCAGTCTTTGGCTCCACATCCTTCTTGGCTCTTTTGCTGGCTCTTTGTTTTATCCTAGATGGTTTGGAGACGTGGTGACTCATAGTTTGAGTAGGGCCATCTTGCAAGCACCAGAAGAGGACCACTTCTATGCTAATGCAGTCCATGCATCTCACAAACCCAACCTGAGTGACTTTGGCCAGTTAATGTTAAGTATGGGTTAGGCAATAGTGAGGTATCATTTGAAAACATCAATGTTTTATTTTAGAAGGTTCAGGCTGCAGGATAAATGAAAGTTTGACATGAGGAGCATCGAATATGTCTTCAGCTGGCTCGCAGCTATGCCACATTGTTGCTGCCCATTTTTGCCAAGCTTCTAGAAGGACATGTCTGGATCTGGTAGGATGGGGTTTATCAATTTGAATATATTGAGGAGACTGTGTCTCTCATTTATTATATAAGAGATTCTTTATTGTTATTTTGTTTTCTATAATAGTGGTTCACATTTATTCACATATGTACTCATGCACATGTGTATATTTCAGCACATGCACATCTGCTTTCTGTGAGGCACTGTGTGGGCTCTGGTGATCACAAGATGAGTAGCAAGATGATTCTTAATGGGCTCCCTGTGTACTGGGAGAGAAGCACATTTAGTCTGCTCTGTGGGATGTTGTGCAGTCAGTCCAGCCCACCCAAGTGCCCTGATGAAGACATGTCTCAATGGCGGAGTGGAAGTTAGCCTAGTAAAATATGGAGAAAATGTCTTCTAGGCAATAAAAGCATAAATGAAGGCACATAGGGAGAGACAATATTGTGCTCTGGAAAATTATGAGTGGTTGGTACTATTGGAGCTTAACCATGAAACAGCAAGAGGGGCTAGTACTTGATAAGAGATGTATCTGGAGAAATAGGTGGCTGGGGGTGGAGGGTACTGTTTGCCTTTAAAAAGTGGCTCGGAAACAGTGTGGAGGCTCCTCAGAAAACTATCGATAGAACTCCCCTATGACCCAGCAATAGCACTGCTAGGGATTTACCCAAAGGATATAGAAGTGCTGATGCATAGGGGCACATGTACCCCAATGTTCATAGTGGCACTTTCTACAATAGCCAAAACATGGAAAGAGCCTAAAATGTCCATCACCTGATGAGTGGATCAAGAAGATGTAGTATATCATGCCAGTCAGAGTGGCTAAAGTGAACAAATCAAGAGACTATAGATGCTGGCAAGGGTGTGGAGAGACGGGCACCCTCCTGCACTGTTGGTGGGAATGTAAACTGGTGCAGCTGCTCCGGAAAACAGTGTGGAGGTTCCTTAAAAAACTATCCATAGAACTCCCTTATGACCCAGCAATAGCACTGCTGGGGATCTACCCACGGGATACAGGAGTGCTGATGCATAGGAGCACATGTACCCCGATGTTCACCGCGGCACTTTCAACAATAGCCAAATCATGGAAAGAGCCTAAATGTCCATCACCTGTTGAATGGATCAAGAAGATGTGGTATATATATACAATGGAGTATTACTTGGCAATGAGAAAGAATGAAATCTGGCCATTTGTAGGAAAGTGGATGGACCTTGAGGATGTCATGCTAAGCGAAATAAGTCAGGCGGAGAAGGACAGATACCATATGTTTGCACTCATAGGTCTAACAGGAGACCAGGAGAAACCTAATGGAGGACAAGGGGGAGGAAAAGAGGGAAAGAGAGTTGGGGAGAGAGAGAGATGCAAAACTTGAGAGACTATTGAATACTGAAAACGAACTGAGGGTTGAAGGGGGAGGGGGGAAAAGAGGTGGTGATGGAGGAGGGCACTTGTAGGGAAGAGCACTGGGTGTTATATGGAAACCAATTTGACAATAAACTATTAAAAAAAAAGAAGATGTGGTATATATATATATATATATATATATATACACAATGGAGTATTACTTGGCAATGAGAAAGAATGAGATATGGCCATTTGTAGGAAAGTGTAGGAAAGTGGATGGACCTTGAGGGTGTCATGTTAAGTGAAATACGTCAGGCGGAGAAGGACAGATACCATATGTTTGCACCCATAGGTCTAACAGGAGAAACCTAACAGAGGACCATGGGGAGGGGAAGGGGGAAAGAGAGCTGGGAGGAGTGAGGGACACAAATCATGAAAGACTACTGAATAATGAAAACGAACCATGGACTGAAGGGGGAGGGGGAGGGAAGTAAGGGGGTGATGGTCATGGTGGGGGGCACTTGTGGGGAAAAGCACTGGGTGTATTATGGAAACCAATTTGAAAATAAACTATTTTTAAAAAAGTGGCTGGGGGCTTCATCCTGTAAGACAGAGGGCCTCATCCCCACCAGGCACTGTCCCTGTGACTTACAACAAATGTTTACAAATGGCCCTATTTACTGTGTTGAAATCTGCAGATCTTATAAGCTATCTGCAACCTTAATTTAAAAAAAAATCAATATAATACTTTTAGCATAATATGAAGAAAAAGTACAAGAAAATTAACTTGTAATAAAATGATATGTATTTAAGGATGTAAGTGTTTGAATATAACATCATTCTCAGCATTCAATAGTCTCTCAAGTTTTGCATCCCTCTCTCTCTCTCCCCAACTCTCTCTCCCTCCTCCAAACTTGAGAGACTATTGAATGTTGAGAATGAACTGAGGGTTGAAGGGGAAGGGGAAGGGGGGAAAAGAGGTGGTGGTGATGGTGGAGGGCACTTAAGGGGAAGAGCACTGGGTGTTGTATGGAAAACAATTTGACAATAAAATATTATGGAGAAAAAAAATAACATCATTAAGAAACACAATGAAACTGAGTGGTTTAAATGAAACATGGGATAATAGGACATGTGACAGCTCCGAACACAGACTGGTACAGGTGTATCATACTGATGACTCAAATGCCACAAGAATATTGCAGTGACGTGATTTCTTAAAATGTTAAATAACATTTGCTATCTTTCAGAATAAAGCAAAGAGGATGCGTTACTGGGAAATATCAGCATATACTAAAACGGTACAAGTACTTCGTGTTTATGGGCAAAATATGTCACATGTTGAAAAACATCTGGAAACGCCGGCTTCAGAACTGAATGGGGCAACCTGTCATCCCATCATTGTGAAAGCCAAACATTCACACACACATTTCCAGACAAGCAGTTGCTGCCTCTATTGAGAAATGGTGTTAGGAGATCATCACGATTAGATCTGGGTGCAGACGGGTAATTCTAGAGGGTTTTTGACTTGAGTTTGAGGAACACAAGATAGGAGGCAAGAGAGCCTGTCACTGGGGGACCACAGTGATCTGATGAGGTGTTATGTAGACCTAGAAAGAGGACAGTGATAGCAAGAAGAGAAGGAGAGGAGGATTAAGAGACACTTGATCTTGATGAAATTAAGTTATAAGACTCAGCCTCAGACTAGTTGGAAGGGGAAGGATCTCTCCAGTTTGCATCCCAGACTTCCGTTCTAAGAGATGGATCAGCTGGTCTTGGAAACTAAGAACATGTTAGAAGAGGGACCCTTAGGTGGTGCAGTTGGTTAAGTGTTTAACTCTTTGTTTCAGTTCAGGTCATGATTTCACAGTTCATGAGTTTGAACCCCGCATTGGGCTCTGTTCTGACAGTGCACAGCCTGATGGGGATTCTCTCTCTCCCCCTCTCTCCTTCTCTCTCTGTTCTTCTTTCTATTCACGATGGAGTACTACATGGCAATGAGAGGGAATGACATATGGCCCTTCGTAGGAAAGTGGATGGACCTTGAGGGTGTCATGCTGAGTGAAGTAAGCCAGGCAGAGAAGGACAGAAACCATATGTTTGCACTCATAGGTCTAGCAGGAAAACAAAAGAGACCTAATGGAGAACCAGGGGGAACGGAGGAGGGAGAGAGAGTTGGGGAGAGAGAGGGATGCAGAACTTGAGAGACTATTGAAAGCTGAGAATGAACTGAGGGTTGGGGGGAAAGGGGGAGGGGGGAAAAGAGGTGGTGGTGATGGTGGAGGGCACTTGAGGGGAAGAGCACTGGGTGTTGTATGGAAAACAATTTGACAATAAAATATTATGGAAAAAAATAAAATAAATAAACTTAAGAAAAACACTAGAAGAATGAATACAGAAGAAAGATAATAAAATAATTCTGGCTGACTTTAAGTATGCATGCATAGCCAGAAGAAGATGTTTTGCAGGGGTCTGTGTGTGTGTGTGTGTGTGTGTGTGTGTGTGAATATGTCTAAGATTTAGTGGACAAGTCAAGGTTGGAGATAAGGATTTAAGAGTCACCAGAATTCAGTTGGTAACAAAAACTATGAGAGTATTTCCCAGAAAGAGTGTGTTGCATTGGAGTAACAGAAGATTAGAGGTGAAATGTATTTTAATGTGATTTAATCTTTACCAGATTAAAAATTCATTTTAAGCCCTTGATCTCTCCCGAAATAAAATCTTACTTTACTAATTTCAAGTCATCCCAATCATTTGGATAACCAAAGGAGTGAAGAATCACACTTCTTTCACATTCACAGCATTCTAGGAAACTATTTTTCCTAAGCTATGCAGTTTGATACTTAGTCAAACACAAGTCTGGTTTTAAGGGCCCAAAGATAGTTTAGAAAAATTTGTGCACAGCCCCTCGTTACAGTTGTAAGCATGGCAGGGAGAAATAACACTGTCCCCATTTTACAGATGAAGATCTGGATGGTCATTCTTCAGAATTTGCAAATTCTCCAATTTGCACATTGCCAAGAAAGACATCCTTTGGGGAGCTCTGATGGTGCTTAATTGAGCCGCACTTGCATCAGATGGCAACAGTGTTTTAGATAGAAGATAAGAGACAAGGTGTCACTTCCCAGATCACAAAATGGCTTCATTGCCATGAGGTCTTCCTGCTATGGAAACATGTCATGTTTGCAGAAATCAGTTTGGAAATGCAGTGTCAAATTTCATTAGCACGAAGGCACCCTGTACCTTTCGGTTAATTTGCCACAACCTGTATTAGCTAGAATGGAGCTTCAGATTTTCCCTGCAGTGAAAGAGAGTCACCTTGTCAAACTCAATAATTGGAAAAACACTGAAGACAATGGCATGGCCAGTACATTTGAACTTGACACCCTGAACAGATCACTTTCTAACAGGTGCTTCTCTACACAACAATTTAGACAACTACCACATCATTGCACTGAAGAAACATTCCCTTTTCTAAGTTCATTCTTTAGTTTTAGTTTTTTTAATTTTTTAATGTATATTTATTTTTGAGAGAGAGAGAGAGAAGGAGAGAGAGTGTGAGCAGGGGAGGGATAGAGAGAGAGAGGGAGACAGAGAATCCGAAGCAGGCTCCAGACTCCCAGCTGTCAGCACAGAGCCCAGTGCGGGGTTCTGAGTCACAAGCTGTGAGATCATGACCTGAGCCGAAGTCGGACACTTAACCGACTGAGCCACCCAAACACCCCTTGATTCATTCCTTAGTTTTAACACAAAGATTAACCATTATAAAAGAAGACTCACTCTCCATTTTAAAGTCAATATTCACATCCAGTAACATCTTCTCTGAATGTTTTCTGCTTGTACAAACACTTGCTCTTACGAAACAAAAACATTATACCTCACACTTGAAAATACTTCTCAGTATTAAAATTTAAACACACAAAAAAACTGCAAATGGTCACTTAGAATGATAAAAATGAAGTAGCCCAATTCATTTTCTTAGTGTTTGCCATCACTGAGTTGTCTTTTCATATATATCATCTAACATTTTAAAAATGTTTTATTTATTTTTGAGAGAGAGAGAGAGAGAGAGAGAGAGAGAGAGAGAGAGAGAGAGAGAGAGAGAAACAGTGTGAGCAGGGGAGGGTCAGAGAGAGAGGGAAACACAGAATCTGAAGACCAGCTCCAGGCTCTGAGCTAGTTGTCAACACAGAGTCTGATGTGGGCCTTGAACCCACACACAGTGAGATTAAGACCTATGAAGCTGGACACTCAGCCAACTGAGCCACCTAGATGCCCCTCATATATATCATTTAAATGCAGCTTCTGCAGAACAGAGAAAACACAAACTGAGTCTGAAGCAAGCTTCACAGTTCAGAGTTGCAACTCCAGTTGCACCAATGTTATGGAATAATGGTATAATTGGGAATTCTCCAAACATGACCTCCATGTAGACCATGATGTCTGTTAAAGAAGAGTAATAAAAATAGGTTCATTTGTAGCTTACATATATGTTATTAAAATTCATTTGGAATTTGGAATTTGGGACAACAAAATATTTCCTCCCCTTGGGGAGGCATATTTTATCACTGTCCTTGTTTAGAATGTTCAGTTCATGGTGATGATAAAAAGTAGACAGATTCTAGTCAGTTTGGTTACTCATCTTACATTTCTACATTCAACACTCTTTCCCCCTCTTAGTATCCTAATGTCAACTATGATTGCATCCTGTAATCTCTGACTTAAAGAATCTATGTGAACCAATTTACAGTTGGACACTATCTTGTATGATTGTCGTGGACTAAATGTGTATGTTTACAGTCAGTTCATACTTTGAGACTTGTCCTCCCCCCCTCCCCCCAGGATGGTGTTGGGAGGTATTAGAGGTCATTAGGACTGGTCACCTGGGAGCTTGCTTCCTCCCTCTGTGCCAGGTGGACATGAGGAGAACATGGTGGTCTGCCAGAGCACCACCACGCTGCATGCTGATCTTGGACTTCCAGCTCCGGAACTTCAGGAAATAAATTTCCCTGATTTATAAGCCATGAAGTCCATGATAGTTTGCTCTAGTGACCTGAACTAGTATAGTCTTTTCTTCTGTGTTGTATTTTATTTATTTATTATGTTTATTTATTTTTGAGAGACAGAGAGATAGAGCGTGAGCAGGGGAAGGGCAGAAAGAGAAAGCAACACAGAATCTGAAGCAGGATTCAGGCTCTGAGCTGTCAGCACAGAGCCTGGTGTGGGGCTCAAACCCACAAACCGCAAGATCATGACCCAAGCTGAAGTTGGACGCTCAACCGACTGGGCCACCCAGGTGCCCCTGTTCTGTGTTTTAAATAGAAGCTTTGGCTCAACCTCAACAATAGTGGTGTGAATGGACTGGTATAACAGTGATACATGCCTTCTAACAACAGGCGCTTAAAATAAGTCTTCATGTGGCCTGAGGAACTAGATTAGCCTTCTATCTCAGACAATAGTAAAGAGTCTAAAGTAATGAAGCTTATGAAGGCTTATGGAGAAAAATAGACACCATTGGGAATCTGAAACTACAGCCAGCGATGAGGAAATTGTAATTCTGTCTTTCTCATAAGCGCTCGATGTGCTAACATCTAGCAGTTTGCCAAAGGCCTTAATCACGGCTAAATGAAATCAAAGATACTCCCTTACCGCCTCATCAAAAAGAAATCTGGGCATTTGGATAAGCAAGGTTAAAAACTCAGGCATTATTGTGCTCCACAACCATAAATGCCAGCCTCGCTTGATTGGCCACGTCCTTATCAGGGCATTGACTGAATAATAGCCCTTTGGTGTGCTGAGGGGTTGGCCTCACAATGGTTTCCTCACAGAAGACTCTTAGCCATTATGCAAACACCACCAGGCATCTGGAAATGGCAGCAATGTACCGAAGCAGACCTGTCCCCGTTGGCAGATAAGGAGGACAAGTGGAGGGCTCCAGAATGACCACAGCGCTGTGTCAACCTCTCTTGTCTATTAAACAAATGGCATTATAGGGACGCTAACATGTTGACCTTGCTGAATGTTTCTCTGGTTTCAAGCTACTTTTCCTAAATGTTTGTTCTTTAATTTTCTAAACATTTATGTGTGAAGAATATTCTAAATGTGCAGATATTGATCTGCTCTGTATGCAAACATGTGATTTGCCTCTCTCAGAGTGTTAGTTTAACCTATCTTTGTTTAGAAGAAAACAAACAAAAACTGGAATAAAATTTAAGAGCGGTGTGTCCCAAGAGTCATCTCCTGGAATATCCCAAAGCCAGACAGTGAGGTGAGGTAGGACCTCCTGTACATTGCCACCAACACAGTCAAACCATTGCATGTTGAATCATTGAAATTAAAGGTCTTCTGTCATTCTGAAGGCTGCCCTCGACCTTAAGAATTTCATTGAATTTGTGTGTCTCACGTAGTGAGGAATCTCCCCCTGCATTCCCCCCTGATTCCTCTTTGTTTCCAGTGCTTCTCCTGCTCTGATGAAATAAAAATTAGCAAGTTTGAGACCATGACTTACAGCAGCTGTTCAGCCAGAAACACAGAGAAAAAGGACACTCAGGATGGTTACTTTAAATGAATCTCTACCTTAGAGAAAAAATATTTGACTATATTTCTGTTTTTCCAGACGGAGAACTAATCAGTGGCTGTGGGAATCAAGGCTGACATTTCTACCTCTAAGGAAGTTGCAGAAGAATTAGTAAGTGGGATGAGTGTGCAGACATTTACTACAGACATTGACCTCAGCTCATCACATATATACAGTGGCCTGAATCAGGACGGGATATCTGAAGTGAAGCCATGTCACCAGAGTTGGCGGTTATGCTTGGCCGCATCTTTCATTAGTACTAGACTCTACCTCTCCATTAGCCCGAGAACATTTATATGTGATGTCCTACGTGGGCTAAATAAACCCAATTTTAGTATTGGATGATTGGGCTCAGATACGTGGAATGATCACTCAAGACATAGACAGAAAGTATTATTTCTTCATTGAAGAGGGTATGAGCTCTAGAGTCAATTTGGTTCAGTCTTAACTCCAGCACTCACCACGTATGAGACCCTGGGCCAGTTCTGCAACCACTCTGTCCTTCAGTCCTTACTTGTGAAATACACCCAGTGAGAAGATTGAATGAGGTAATGTATGTGCTGAGTTAACCATAGTGCCTAACGCATGGTAGGCTTTCAGTCCTAACTGCTATCATGATTGTCCCTAGGACAAAATTAGTGATGGGAGACCTAAGAGCAACTGATAGATATTATAAAGCTACTGCTTTTTACAGGTAATTTGAGGTAAGTGACTGTGTCACTTGGATGTAGGGCCGTTTTGAATTTAAATGCAATAAATTATTTCAGCTTTTTAGTTCTTTGTGATTTTACTGTGGTAAGAGCACTTCATATGAGATCTATCCTCTTCATGAAATTTTAAGTGCACAATACAGCATCAACTATAGCAGATGTCTAGAACTTACCTTGTGGAACAGAAAAACTCTACATTTTCCCCTCCCCAAGACCCTGGTAACAACCATTCCATTTTGTTTCTATGACTTTGACTATTTCAGATACATCATGCACCAAGGAATATGGGACATGTTCCCATGCCTGAGTCCCAATACCAAGCACACTCCTAGGATTGGGATTGGGATGGGTCAAAATGGGTAAGGATCAGAAGTATGTGCTTTTTTTATTTACTTTTTTTTTTTTTGAGAGACAGAGAGAGACAGTGTGAGCTGGGGAGGGTCAGAGAGAGAGGGAGACACAGAATCTGAAGACAAGCTCCAGGCTCTGAGCTAGCTGTCAGCACAGAGCCCAAAGTGGGGCTCGAACCCACGAACCATGAGATCATGACCTGAGCTGAAGTTGGATGCTTAACCAACTGAAGTCACCCAGGCGCCCCTATAAGGATCAGAAATAGAGGATAAGGAATACCAGTTGCACATGTGTGAAAATTGTATTCTATATTTTTATGTGTCAAAGTGCAATATCTATTCCTATTCCATCTCATGAAACAAGCTTCCATGTCATTCCAAAGGTAAAATCCCATATTTACTTGAATTAGCCCAAAGTTTGTACTTGAACTAGCAGTAGAGAATGACCTCAAAGGGGCAGATATTCTATTCATCTTGGAAGAATTGACTCTGGTCCTTCTTTTCCTCCAGAGTCCTATTCCACTGTTCTGTGATTTAAAAAAACTGTAATGTAAAAATCAGTCACAAATGTAGTGAACACCCTTGTTGATAATTATGACTTCCTTAAGACAGGCATACTCCTTTATCTCTAAATCCTTACTTTTATCTCTGCAACGTTTTCTTCCTTGAATTTATCTGTTGAAAACTTCCTGTTTTTCTTCTAGATTCATCTTGAATGGACCTAGAATTCTATTGATCTGTGACTAAAGGGAAAAAGTTTAAATTAAAGAGCTTAGAGTAAATCTTGAAGCCAACCTATTCCAAAATGTGTTTCATTAAACACTAGTAAGTCTACTTGAAAAAATGGCTTTGGTGGTCAAATAAAGTTTAGGGACCATTGACCCTTATTTCTTCCTTCTAGTAGGCTGCTGATGCTCATCCTCACAAGCTCAGTAGGTCTATAACAAAGAGGACTAGTTTGTCATGATGGTCTTCTAAAATGTGTGGCCATAGAGCCCAACCCCTCCCTCATTTTTCATTAAATATCTCTTAGCCTAATTTTGCACACATGAAACAGTTTTGGGAAGAACTTTCTTAAGGCAAAGGAAGAATCAACAGTATTAAGTGAAGGTCTAACCTTATCGATGGTGTTTGCACTGAGATTACAGTAGGGTCAGGTGGGGACCTTCATGTCTATCTTCAGTTGTTTAGAATCCATTGCCAGTCCAGAGAAAAGATGATAGAGACACAGAATGGGGGAGTGTCAGTGGATGCAGATGGAGGAGAACAAACAAAAAACAATATGGCAGAAGCAAAATATCTTCAGGTTGGCAATTGAGTGGATGGATTACAGAGAACTTTAAAGTTTCAGGAGTAGCTAGGTGGGAAGAAGGTAAGGTGATACCATTTCTTAGGAGAGTTCTGGGTGATTTCAATTTTGACCTGCTGAAGTGTAGGTGTCGAAAATACATAGATTAAGGAGTTGGGGGTAATTGGAAGAGTATTGGCAGCAACTGGAAATTCAGGAGAGAGGCCCAACTTGAGAAAACAGAGGCTGGGAAGTTGTTTCATAAAATAATAATTAAATCAGATAACTGGCTCTGTCTATTGTGCTTGGGTTTGGAGAAGTACAAATTCTCTTTTTTAAAAATTTCAAGTTATTTGTGGCTGACCATGTGTGTTTGTTGAAATGTATATAATTTTTAGGATGTTTTTGCTTTAATCACACTTTTACTACAGAAGTTCTTCTTTTTCAAAAAATGGTCATTTTTATCCTTGTTATTTTTTTTCCCATCCAGCTTCTTTTTTTTTTTTTTTAGGCCGTCAGAAGCACAAGCTGCAATGGTAATGATAGGAAGATGATGGGTGGAATGCCAGCCTTAATTAGAGACTTGATTTTTCTGTAATAAAAAGCTTATATTTGATTGGATGGTTCTGAGTTGTCAGGTAGAATGAATCAAATGTGTCTGCACATTCATTTCAAAATGTGAAAAATGTGAACGTGCATTATTTATATTGTATTTCATGGGTGTAATTAATTATGTGTCTGTGGAAATGATGTCCCCAAAGACAGTTGATTTTATGTTCAATCTGTATGTGCATTTGTAAAACTAATTTGTTCTCATTAAAAATTTCAAGGGTTTATTTGAGCTACACTCAGGAGGCCTTTCTGGGTATAAAACTCAGAAAATACAAAGTCTAATTTCGGTTTTTACTAGTGAGCAAACTACTCAAGGCCTGAAGCATTGTACTAAATATTATTGTAGTGAATATGGTTGGGCCATAAAAATAAAGAGAAGACATACTTCCCTCCCGAAAGTGATTTTAAGCTTGTTTGGAACATGAGGGTATAAAACAAATGCAGATAATGCAGTCTGACCTTCTATTGCTTAGTAAAAGAATATTGTGTTTAGTCAATGAAATATTAAGTCACATGATGATTTGGCCACTTTTTTTTGTTAACCTATAGAGATTTTGAATTTATTTTGCTTTTTCGAAGTTGCTTGCCACTTCTTCTAGTTTATATTTTCAAAATTTCCCCAGTGTATTAACTACTATTATTAAAGATATTATCTCAAGTGGTACAAATAAAGCATTTTTTCTTGTCAGTGTCAACGGTAAGTTGATCTACTTTCAAGCAGACCAACAAATGAATTGTAATATTGCAAATGATTTGTTTCAAATTCATTATAATTAAACCTATTCATTGCAGTCGGATATAATTGCAGTCTTAAAAAAACTTTTTTTTCCTCATTTTCACTGCTGGGATGTGATAGGTAGTTCACAGATATATTGGAGTTAATGTCATTTAAAAATATTAATATTAACATAAGTACAAAGAATATTAGTATCTGAGGTAAACAGGTTGGCTTCCATCAATTATGAGTGTTTCATTCTTTTGTTGGTATTCTTCTGTTAATTTTCCACATGATGGTGATGGTAAAACAAGCTGATTCCTCTGTTTTATTTTATCCAATTTCAGAGATCAGTACCCTCAAGAAGATGAAGCAATTATTTCCCTTTTATTTGGTGTTTTCAGAGACCATTAAGCTTATTTTGTCCACATTGGGAAACAAAGTAATTTTCTATTCAAGGTATTTTTGATTCTCAGCAGCTCATTTTTCATTACCGTCAATCCCATTCTTGGAGAAGTCAGACTTCCTAGTAGGCCCAGCTATGGCTAGAACATGATCAAGAGCTTGTAAGTAAGAAAAATAAAGGATCTCTGAAGTGATGGCCATAAAGCCTTTACAAATAATCCTATGGTGGTATTGAATTACTTTCCTGTTTAGTCATAGAGATGGCTAATGATTAGAAGCAGGGAGGGATTGCACAGTGAACTAACAGTAGCCAGGAAGACAGAACTGGCCACGTTACAGGCCTAGACCAGCAAACAGGCTGAGATCATGAGGTTAACATCAGTGGAGTCTGGTGATTGGACGGAGCAATGGAACAAGGGCCGGACACCTGGAAACACCTCCAACAAAGGAGCAAGAAGCCTCAAAGAACCTACAAAGGAGACCAAGAAGCAGACACTGGGTAGGAGGAGAGCAGGACTCAAGGAAGTAAGAACATTTCAGAAAGACATCAAATAATATACAGCGGAGGGGCATTGCAAGATGAAAATGTGCCTTGAGTTGCGGAGGGTGACTATGAGTGTTAAGTGCTTGCAGAGTTATCACAGTGATGCCTTAAGGGTGAAAGCCAGATTCCAATAAGGGGGAAGGGAGGACCAGATACAGCAAGTAAGGTCTGATCTTTCATGAAAATTGGTTCAGTTGTGTTTATGGTCTCGGCATATACTTGGTGCTAAATAACAGAATGATTGAAACCGTTACCATCAGTAGCACTGACTCTATGTGCAGCAAGAATTAGATTCTGGGTTTTCTCCTGTCACTTAGGGATACACTCTTTTGAAGGTCATAAAAATTCTTGATTCTATCTTTTCTCTCTCTGTGGTTTATTTTGGGCACATAAAGATTCTAGAACTTCACAAAATGGCTATCCTTGAGAACTGCTATCTTGAGAATTCTGTTATCAGCCTTTACCCAACTGTATAAAAGTTTTTAAATTCTTTTTTCTTATTCTACTTTTTCCTATTCCATCTACTTCCACACAGTCAATTAATTGAAGAATTTCCTTTCGTAAAACAACTGGTTTGCAATTTGGTCAGGACTATTGGGATTTTCAACCTGTACTTTGAGATAAATTGATCTGGGACCTTAACTACATGTGTAAATCTCTTCAGAGAAATACCCCCATGGTTAATTAATTTAATTATCAGAGAGGTGTGTGGATACTAAGGGGCCAAAATCTTGGGGTGGGGGAGGGGTCTTAGAATTTGATCTACTGCATGTCTTTAGTGTTCACATCTCTGTCAAAAAACTTTTTTTAAAAAGTTTTCTCCACGTAAGGTCAGGAAAGATTGTAAATAATAGTGGTTTTGCAGAGAGGACTCATGGAATGAGTATAGAGACTAGAGGCTATTAGTTTCAGAAAAAGAGCATAGAGATTATTTCTGATGATAAGATAGTTTCACCTATAAAAATTAGCATTTATAAATTTTTCTGTAGAAAAGATATAGAAACCTACATGGTTGCTAAAGTTCAATAAAACTAAATACATGCACACAGGCACACAAACACACATAAGTACAAATAAAATGAGAAAGATAAATAAAGTGGGTAAATTTTCTCAATGTAAGGATCTTGGTTATGATATTATACTTTAAATATTCTTTATAAATGTTAACATAGGGGAGATGGAGCAAAATGTACAAAGAACCTCTTTTGTGTGGTTTCTTAAAATTTCATGTAAATTTACAATTATCTCAATAACATTTTTAGTTTAAAAATGTTAACTTCCTTCTAATCACTGGAACATAGAAAAAGGTCATCTTGGTTTTCCATCAAAGTTGGAGCATATCACCACACGAGTTAGTGTTTGGGCTCACGGTGAGAGCTCCCTCCATTTGCTGCCTTCGAGTATAGAAAAGGGTCTTTCCACTTAAAAGTAACTACAGAATAGGGCTGATTTTCTCTGCTATTATGAAATTCAGAGACTTTTAAAGTATTTAGAATTGTAAAAAAAAGTGCATGCGTGTGTGTGTGTGTGTGTGTGTGTGTGTGTGTGTGTGTGTGTGTTTTCTGGACTTAAACCAGAAAAGTATTACTATTCTCTTTGGAGGTTGTGTTTGAAACAATCTCCAACTTAAATCACTACAGCAGTCATGGTGCAAAACAGCTGAATTTGGCTTGGAAAGCCATTCTTTTTCTCAGGATAATGCTGAGTGTGCCTGCCATGTCTCCCATAAGAAGTTGGCAATTGGCACCTGGATTTTATTACCTTTTGTAATGCCCTTGCAAATCCTACCTGTCTGTAATTTAGCACGGCTATAATTTCTTGATATGCCTGTGTTTTAAACTTCAGCTTTTGTTTTCATAGCATTTACAGCTTCTTGACCACTGTACAAGTCAGAGGTAATGGTTTTCAATTTTTCTCTTCCACCGACTTTGGCTTCAACTCTGTCCAGGTAATATTTTATGTTTCCTATATATATTTTTACATTTCAGTGGGCACTCAGGTAAAATATAAACTTAAGTCTTGGTAAAGCTTAAGTACCAGGTGGGTACTTTGATCCCTCAAAGACAGGTATGGAAACAAAAAATCTGGATAATTTTCTGAGCTAGTAAGCAAGAGATCATGACTTGAATTCGAGGTATCCTTATTTTTAAATTGAGCATCCTTCTTATGATAATCATGATTGCTGGAGTGTAACAAAGACGGCCTGGCTGACTGACTCATTTGACCTTCATGAGCAGGTGAGAGCAGGTGCTTGGATCCTCCAATGGTGGCCCCCATTCCATTCCACAGAAGCTCTTCATTATAAATAGCATAATCCATGACAGTTAAAATTCTGTGCTGGAAAGCACACGCTTTTCTTAAGCTTTACTTCCTTCTTGGCATATGGGTTTTCAAAAACATTTACTGAAAATAATATTTTAAGATCGTACTTCCTGAGTTGTTGACAAATGGGGTAACTGGTTTTGAAAATGCACTTGCTCTGTCATGAGACAAGAATGTCTTTCAAGCCCAAGCAAATGATGACTAAATCCGTCTCCACGGAAGAAATGAACACATGAATGAATGCATGAGGGCTGTCACTCTGTGATGGAGGTCAGGGTAGGAAGTAGCTTGAAAGCAAATTCACTTAAAGGTAACACGAAGAAAAACTAATTATGCTAATTGCTTTGGATACTGAGTATTGAAAGATGATTTTCTTCATTGGTTCAATCTTTTAACATTTTACATCTTGGTTGCAGGAACTTTTGTTTTCTTCCTGGGAAAGTGACACATCTGTGTTGAGAATGTCATTCTAGAAGAGGAAGTCCAATTGTCTTCCCCTCTGTGGATGAACCGAACCTGCCATCTATGCATGTTTTTAAAAAAAATCAGGATACTGGAAGTTTCTTTCTGTTTTCCCTGGCTTATTAGTGTCTTATATAGAACATCTCGAAAAGTCCGAAGAAGCACAGTATTGTGGGTTTCACTGTTGTATTTTACTTTTAAATTTAATTAAATCTAAGTTAGTTAACATATTGCATAATAATGGTTTCAGGAGTAGAATTTAGTGATTCATCACTTACATATAACATCCAGTGGTCATCCCAAAAAGTGCCATCCTTAATGCCCATCATGCATTTAGTCGACCACCCCATCCAACATCCCTCCAGCAACCTCAGTTTTTCTCTGTATTTAAGAGTCTCTAAAGGTTTGTCTCCCTCTCTTTTTCTATCTTGTTTTTCCTTCCCTTCCTCTGTGTTTCTTAAATTCCACATATAAGTGAAATCGTATGATATTTATCATTCTCCAACGGACTCATTTTGAATTGCATAATACATGCCAGTTCTATCCACCTTGTTGCAAATGGCAAGATTTCATTCTTTTTGATTGCTAAATAATATTCCATTGTTTGTATATACCACATCTTCTTTATCCATTTGTCAGTTGACAGACATTTGGGCTCTTTCCATAACTTGGCTATTGATGGTAGTGATGCTATAAACATTTGGGTGCATGTGCCTCTTTAAATCAAGATTTTTATATCATTTGGATAAATACCTAGTAGTACAACTACTGGGTCGTAGGGTAGCTCTATTTTTAATTTTTTGAGGAACTTCCATACTGCTTCCCAGAGTGGCTACACCAGTTTGCATTCCCACCAACAGTGCAAGAGGCTTCCCCTTTCTCTGCATGCCAACATTTATTGTTGCCTGACTTGCTAATTTGTGTCATTCTGACAGGTGTGAGGTGGTATCTCATTGCGGTTTTGATTTGTATTTCTCTTATGATGAGTAATGGTGAACATCTTTTCATGTGTCTATGAGCCACCTGGATGTATTATTTAAAAAAGTGTCTGTTCATGTCTTTTGACCATTTCTTCACTTTGATTACTTGTTTTTTTCAGGTGTTGGTTTTATAAGCTCTTTATATATTTTGGATACTAACCCTTTATCAGATATGTCATTTGCAAATATCTTCTCCCATTCTGTCAACTGCCTTTTAGTTTTGTTGTTTCCTTTGCTGTGCAGAAGATTTTTTATCTTGATGAGGTCCAAATAGTTTATTTTTGCTTTTGTTTCTCTTGCCTCTGGAGACGTATCTAGTAAGAAGTTTCTATGGGCGAGGTCAAAGAGGTTGTAGACTGTTTTCTCCTCTAGGATTTTGATGGCTGCCTGTCTTACATTAAGGTCTTTCATCCATTTTCAGTTTATTTTTGTGTATGGTTCATTCTTCTACATGTTGTGTCCAGTTTTCCCAGCACCATTTGCTAAAAAGATTATCTTTTTTTGACTGGATGCTCTTTCCTGCTTTGTTGAAGATTAGTTGGTCATATTATTTGTGGGTCCATTTCTGGTTCTCTATTCTGTTCCATTGATCTATGTGTCTGTTTTGTGCCAGTATCATATTGTCATACTGCAATATAGCTTGAAGTCTGAAATTGTGATGCCTCCAGCTTTGGTTTTCTTTTCCAACATTACTTTTGCTATTTGTCATCTTCTCTGATTTTATACAAATTTTAGAATTGTTTGTTCTAGCTCTGTGAAGAATGCTGGTGTTACTTTGATAGGGATTGCATTAAATGTGTAGATTGCTTTGGGTAATAGCGACATTTTAACAATATTTGTTCCAATCCATGAACATGGAGTGTTTTTCCATTTCTTTGTGTCTTCAATTTTTTTTCATATGGTTTCTAGAGTTTTCAGCACACTAATCTTTTACCTCTTTTGTTATGTTTATTTCTAAGTATTTTATGATTCTCATTGCAATTGTAAATGGGATTGATTCCTTGATTTCTCTTTCTGCTGCTTCATTATTGGTGTACAGAAATGCAACCAATTTCTGTATGTTGATTTTATATCCTGAAACTTTGTTGAATTTATGTATCAGTTCTAGAAGTTTTTAAATACAAGGTGAACTGTGTGCTTTGCTCATTCCCATCCTGAGATGAGGCTCAGACAGGGCTCCCCTTGAGTACCAGCCTCCAAGTTGGGGTATGGAAATGAGGTTTCTCATCCCCCTAGTCACACATGAGCTGGAGAATCTGTAAAAAATGGGAATAGTAGCAGTGGTCTTTAGGACTTTGTTTCCTGGATTAAATAAAATAAGAGATACAAACACTTGTAGTCCAGAATTTGCTTTGTAGTACGTACCAATTTAAAGTTATGGCTTTTTTGGGGTGCCTGGGTGGCTCAGTTGGTTAAGTGTCTGACTTTGGCTCAGGTCATGGTCTCGTGGTTTGTGGGTTCAAGCCCCACATCGGGCTCTGTGCTGAAAGCTAGCTTAGAACCTGGAGCCTGTCTTCAGATTCTATGTCTCCCTCTCTCTTTGACCCTCCCCTACTCATGCTGTCTCTCTATCTCTCTCTCTCAAAAATAAATAATATGAAAACATTTAAAAAATTAAAAAAAAGTAAAGTCATGGCTTTTTCTAGAATCCATTTATGATTAAAAGATTAGATTACATATAATAGAATAAAAATAGTTATATGCCTAGGATTCATATATCTACTATCTAATTAAGAAAAATCACTATGTTTTCCATTATTCTTAATATATGGGGTCCATCTCCTTCCCTCTTATCCAAAGGTAACTATTTTTCTGAATGTGGTTTTTATCAAGACCTCTCTTTTGTTATGTCATTACATATGTAGTGCGTCTATACATTTTTGTTTGTATTTGTATTGAATTGTATATAAATGGAATTATATTTCATGTGTTCTATACCTTGAGTTTTTGCTCCCAGTTATATGTTGAAAGATGAATGCTGCCTTGGGAAGAATACAAGCCCCATAGCGACAGGTAAGGGGTTTCGAGGACACCGGCACTGGGGTTGGGTGCCTTGGATCACCCATGGGTGGTCAGGGTGGCTCTTGTTGAGGATTACCATGAAGCCATGCCTGCTTTCCATGTCGTGCCTACCGCTAGGGAGTCATAAATCCATGCCCCCCCCCGCTTTTTGGGGGGTTATTACTATTTCTTTCTTCCTGACAGAAAGTTAAGGGTTTTTAACTGATTTTCTATTTGATCCAAACCATTTTAGTTGTTTTTAGCCAGAGGAAGGACAAAGTATCAAGACATCCAGACCACCAGAAATAAAGGCTTCTTTCTTTTTTCATTACAAGATTTATAAAATACTTAAGATGTTTTAGGACAAGCTTCTCTAATTTCTATTTTCCCAATTATTTCCTTTTTGGGGGGATAATACTTTAGCAATTTCTAACTCTGTCTCAGCACATCGGGTGCTTATATCCTTGTGTTCTTGATGTGTTGAGAACAAGGCCATTAATTACAAGAATATTGTGTGTGTGTGTGTGTGTGGCATGTACTGTGGTAGATCTTGGGGGGGATAAGGAGAAAGAGGGGCATAAAGTATGCAGTGACCTTGGAAGGAGAGGTAGTGACCTTGAGTGCAAGCTAGCCCACTGAGGAGGCTGCCAGCCAAGGTTAAGATGCTCCCTGCCTACAGAAAGAAATGATTCAAAGTAGAATATTTGAATATGGCCTTGTTAGCCTGGTCACATGCAACCTAGTCAATCAGATTAAATCTTTTTCTTTCGAACCATTTCATTATTCATATTCTAGAGTCTCTAAGTGTCTTTTCATTTCTCATCAGCTCATCGGATGCCACAAGTTCAATCTGAAACAATTTTAGCAATATGGACATTAAAAAAAAAGTTCCTATTGACATTTGATTTTGCTGCACATAACTGGGTTACTGGCAGACGTGAAGGAGGTGGGCGCGGTGGACAGAAACTGGCAAGGAGTCCCGGATGGGAAGATCTCAGCCTGCATGCTCTCTCTCTCGGCAGCTGAGCCTCCAAGGACAGCCAGCACAGGACTCCTCTGAGCCTTGGTGTCCTCTCACAAGGTATAGAAGCAAGGATTCATCTCCTCCTGCAGTTCTGATGTGAATACAGATCATGAAAATGTGATGCTAAAACTATGCTTTCCAGTTTCAAATGAATTCATTTCCTGCTTAACTATTTAACGTCTTGTCATTTTACTTGCAATAAAATCTGGTGCCTTTCTGAACAACCTGCAGAATCTGGTCCCTTCCCCCCATGCCCCCTTCCATTTCTGGACACCTCCCCTTCTCCACCAGGTCATTCTCACAGAGACCTGTCACTACACCCAGGCTGTGTGCTTGCTCTTCATTCTGCCCAGATACTTTCCTCCTGGCTTTTCATCCTTCAGGCCTCAGTGCAGACACAGCCTTTGGAAGGGGCTTCTCCCTCCCCGCGGCACTGACGCATGGCCTTTTGGGCACAGATCACACACATGTTCCTCAGGGGGCATCTTCTGGCTGATGTCCTAGGAGTTAAGCCCCTTGCTGGCGGGCATTTTGTCCCTCTTGGCCAGCGCTGCTGAGTTTCTAAGAGCCTGTAGCAGCTGTGAGGCATCTAATAAATGTGTCTCACATAATGAACCAGCAGTGGCAACCAGCAGTGCAGTTCACTGCACGGTGCTCCAGACCAGCCCTCTGCTTTAGACAGCTGGGAGTTTCCAGCCAACACCTTTAGCACATTTTCTAAAAATGACAGTTTACCCATCAGCGGCCTTGGCGTTATTCTGGAACTCCAAATCCAAAAGTGCACATAAGAAACTGGTACCGAAGCAATGTCCATGTGCTAACAAATGCATCAGATTCTAACCCCATCAGGCACTGGGCCCAGAGCCTACTCCAGAACCTCTTCTTTGTTTAGTAACATCAGTAGGAGACACTTTAATAACATATTGATGCTTTTCATGGACACTAGGAATTCCTTTTAGTACATCCCGTGGTATTTCAGGTCATACGTACACTCAGGTCGATTTCTGACTTCTACAATGAGCACGTATTACCAAACAACCATATGGCACCTGGCCATTCACAGATGTCTGATGTACATTGCCTCCTTGGGTTCCTGCAGCCGTGGTCAAGTGCGTGACCACTGCCCACAGGTATCAGGCCACAGGGCACCAAGTGGCACAAAAATGGTTTAATGCATTTCGATGCTCTTTTCAAGCACACCAAGCCCCGATGTAGCAAGATCCATCTCCCCATTAAGCAGATCGTTGTGCTACTGACCTCATCAAGGTGCCTCAGGACCCTGCCCTCCTTATCCTGATGAAAATCCTACTGTTGAACATCTGTTTGTTGCTAACATGCTGGTTATTGCTCTGTTACCACTCCTGGTGCATCCTAATGCACATCATCAGGAAGAACCCTGAATTCTTAAACTGTATCTTAAGGGCCTCTTTATTATTATTATTATTATCAGTAGTAGTATTTTGGGAGAGAGATAGAGTGTGTGCGCAGAGGAGAGACAGAGAAAGAGGAAGAGAGAATCCCTCACAGGCCCCACTTTCAGCATGAAGTTTCACACGGGGCTCCATCCCGTGAGCCAATATCAAGAGTTGGATGCTTGCCGACTGAGCCACCCAGGTGCCCATAGACTCTTGACTCTTGATTACAAATTGACTTTCTTTACCTGAGAATGTTGTCTTCTCTGACCGCACATTTATTTAGGAGAAGAAACACAGGGGCTGGTGAAGGGAGGGGACACCCATCTGTACCAGTGGATCAGTCCCATCTCCTTGAGGCTTATGGAAGGATGAGCATATAAACCAGGTCACACGTAAGACCACACACACAAAGGCCCAGTCCTGCTGCACCCTTGTCATTGGCAATACTCCATTCTCCAGTGACTTCCTTACCTGGGTTTGTCATGACCAAAAGAATCATATTGGAATGGTATTTTAGATAATTCTTTCGTTAGTTTTTCTTACAAGGTGGAAAATGTGCCTTCCATCTCTGTCAGTTAGATTTTCTGGTCTCTGCATGAACATGCCAGGAATGGATAGTTTATGTCATCCACTTTCAGGAATATTATTTCTCCTGTTCAATTATGGGTTCTTACATCTTTCTTGAATCTTTAGGGTTTTCGTGGGAGATAGAACAACAGTGGATCCAAGATAACCTGGATTTTAACCATCACTTGGCCTCCTCCTAGCTACCTAAGCTTGGTCAAGTGACTCAACATCTCTGTAACTTAGTTTTTGCATCTTTAAAGGGGTTTAAATCATAATAACAATATGTACCTCAGAGGTATTAATAAGCCTGATGCGCTTAGACCATGGCCTACATATAGAAATAAGTGTCATGGTTATTTTCCATCATGGCCATGTCTAGAGCCACATAGCATTTAGTATATTGACATTAAACTTAAGAACCACAAAATTATCAATCCCTGTAACTTACACTGTAGGATTTTAGAAGCAAAGCTGTTTTATATGCATTAAGTGATAGACATCCTGAATTCCACTTATTCAACTTTTCCCTAGGCCTCATGCTCATCCCAGCTCACTGACAGGCTGACACAGGGTGGGTGCAGCAAGCCATTGGCCTTCACTAGAGTTTGATGATGCGTAGGTGTTTGGCAGGTGCCTGGGGCTTCAAGAGAGGCCCTGATGGAGCCTTGCACAGTAGATGGGCTCCAGGCCAGGGCCATGCTGGGGAATACTGGCCCCAGCTTATTGGCTTGGGAATGGTGTAATTGACACTGACTCTGTTCTCACAACCCTGGGCGTGCACCAAACGGTGCTCTGGCTTCTATGATCAGTGTCAAGGGGCTGCAGTAGGTCAGTTAGGGACTGAACCAATAAAACCCACATTATCATCTCACACTGTCAATGGTCCTGAAATAGGCTGGTCTCAGAGTTGAGGCAGCAGCTGACAAATTCTAAGGGTTCAAGTGTTTTTTTTTTTTTTTTTTTTTTTTTGTGGGGGAACAGGGAGCTCCTGGTTCTGCCATATTAATACATCCGTCTCTGCTAGTTACAAAAGGGACACAGAATATCAGGTGTCACATGCAGACAGGAAAACACGATGAAGAAGAGAGGGTGTTTTTCTCAATTTTGATGCCACAAATAAGGAAGAATTTCCTCTCTAGCCACCTTAGAACCTACCAGGTAGGCCTGGGCCACATACCCTGGCTGCTGTCAGAAAAGCGGCTGGAAGGAAGGCTCTCTGGCATATTTGGTTTCTGAGGTTGGAGACAGTGGAGGAGATGGGGAGGGGCTTGAACAATGAAAGGGGTCTGTCCCGTGAGTGTCAGGCCCTGTGTTTCTGGAAATATACTTAAGAACAGAATGTAATAAGCAGCCAAGGAGCTTATGGGCCAGGAGAAGAGATGCATCCGTAGGCAGGAAACTGCATTCAGGGTGATAAATGAGACCAACCACAAAAACGCTGAAGAAGGGCACTTGGCCTAGTTCTGGGAGCACACTGTGCACGGGTGGCTTTCCCAGGAAGGTGACCTCTAAGTGTAAGCCCGAGGAGATGGAACTCTTGGCCAAAGGAACAAAGAGTGGTAAGAGTTTAACAGGGGAAATCCACCACCTATAAAAAGGCCACGAGTTGTGTGTGAAAGCGCACCGCTGCCACGATGAGCTGTAACCGAGGCTGGTGAGCGATGGGTAGTACGTGGTGTCGGGTGCGACAGGAGTCCGCATGGGGCCCGAGAGGGCGGGGTCTGCCACGTGCTCTCCACACATCTGTCCATCCGGAGTGTTGGCGGGCTGCTTCTCAGGCAGCGGTAGCTGGTGTGTGGCACGGGGCTGCACCTTTTCTTAAGTCAAAATTGTGCACGAGCCGTGTCTGTAACTATAACAGTGCGAATGGATTGTCTACTAGTATCGTTTTCAGTCTTTGATTTAATAAACATTCACGAACACCTACCATATGCAAACAAGAGAAAGAAGGATAGAAGTTAACAAGATAATACATTTGGGCTCTTGCTTTGCGGTTAGTTTGCCGTGGAAACCGGATGCGAAACGCATGGAACAGTGTAAAAATATCAAAGGCACAGAGTATCACTATGTCAGTGCGAAACCTATGACTTATGTCTCATATTTAGTAAGTAGTAGTAGATATGTATTTGCTCAATTAAAATGTAAGCACTTGACTTTAGAAAGCTTCATACTCCATATATTATAGGTAGAAAATTCCATATCATCGCAAACTTTGTGAACGAGGATTTTAAACTATTTTTTTATTTTTCACCAAATTTATATTTAAATCCTAGTTAATGAACATATAGTGTAGTATTAATTTCAAGGGTAGAATTTAGTGATTCATCAAGTATATATAACAGTGTTCATCACAAGTGTCCTCTTTAATCCCCATCAGCATCGAGCCCATTCCCCCCCCAACTCCCTCCATCAACCCTCAGTTTGTTTTCTATGGTTGAGTCTCTTGTGGTTTTCTTCCTTCTGTTTTTTTCCCCTTCCCCTGTGTTCATCTTTTTTGCTTCTTAAATTACACATCTGGGTGAATTATATGGTATTTGTCTTTCTCTGATTGACTTATTAAACTGTTTAAAAATTCTATTTTAATATTTATTTATTTTTGAGACAGAGACAGAGCATGAGCAAGGGAGGGGCAGAGAGAGAAGGAGACAGAATCCGAAGCAGGCTCCAGGCTCTGACCTGTCAGTACAGATCCCAGCGCGGGGCTTGAACCCAGGGACTGTGAGATCATAACCTGAGCTGAAGTTGGACACTTAACTGACTGTGCCAACAAGGCACCCCTTATTCAACAGTTTTTAAATTGTTTAGCAGCCTTTATTCTTTATTTGGAAAATCACTTTATTCTCTAAATTTGTCAACCTTGATCCGTGTTACCCCCAATTTTTCAGAATCCTCTTTGCTAGTCCTTGACCTTTGAGTTTCTAAATGTAAAAGTTTCTTCCCAGCTGTTTCCAGCATCTACACACATTTGGCCACCTTATATTCAACTCTCAAACTTGGCTTTATTAATATATATGGCTAATGATCAATTCCGTCATGTCTTATTGAGAACTAATGAAGCTCTTCTAGATTTAATTTTAGGACTCAGCGGCTGTGTAGGTTTCCTTGCATCTGCATTCACTTATGCCATCACATGCCAGGGTAATCTCTACTTCTCACAACTACTGATTTTGTGACAAACGATTGCCTGAAGCCTTCCTCCCTCGGGAGGGCTATACTCTGGACTTGGCAGAAACTCTCTTCTGCACCCCTTCGGGTGTTGTTTCCTTACCCCCGGCTGCAGGGTCAGAAGGCACAGCATCCAAACTTCATCTTTGAGTCAGGAGTATAAACATGGCTGTGAATGCAGGCTGTGTGTGTGTGTGTGTGTGTGTGTTCACAATTGCTGTTTTAGGAACAGGCTGTATCTCCTTGGGGGAATGAATTCAATAGGATGAAAGTAATTAAGCACATTTTCAGAGTTTTAGGGTTCTAAATTCTCTGTCATAACATTGATTTGCTGTCTCATAAAAGGAAGTAATGATGATGCTAATAATGATGCAGGACCACTAATAACAGAGAACTCACACCACCACTGACTGCAAAGTGCTTGGGGGAAAATTACAAGCCTTTTAATAGAGAGTTAGTGGATTTCAGGTACTAACCAACTTTTTATCTTCCTTTTCTCTTCATATAAACCTAATTCTTAAGAACAATGTAACATAACAAGTATTTATGAAAGCAATGCCCTTCTCTCTGGGAAAAAGGAGAGAGAACATTTTTGTCGAATGTCCTAATTCCAACAACCATTCTCCAGCTTTCTTTTCCTCCTAACCTGGCGATTTCAAATTTCAGTGGACATTTTCAGTTAACTGGCCTGTATTTCAAGTTCTACTTCATAGGAGCACATAACTCAGAGGTTTCTGCATGTTTTTTAAACACGAACGGCAAGTTGTGGGAGCCTGGATGACTTAGTCGGTTAAGCATCTGGCTCTTGGTTTTGGCCCAGGTCACCATCTTACGGTTTCGTGGGTTTGAGCCCTGATATCTGCTTAGGATTCTCTGTGTCCTTTCTCTTGCCCCTCCTCCACTTGCACTGTCTCTCTCTTAAAATAAATGAACTTAAAAAAATGAACTGCAATTCAATGAAGATATTTCAAAAAGGAAAAGGGAAGTCTTATTTTACAATATTTCTAAGGTGAGCCACAGGCTTATTCACCTGCAGTATTCACCCCATGAAAGAATCAAAACCATTTCTTCGTGTTCTTTCGTGTCACATAGTTTGTAAGCCAAGTGCTAGAAATCGATCCGACTACAGATGAATCATTGGTATGTTCAAAAAGTCCCTGTGGAATAACACATCTTATTAATTTTTCCACAACATTGATTCCATAAATTTACTTGCAACCTCATTCTTACTGATGTGCACTTGTTATTATTAAATGAACACCCTTGAGAAACTCCATTTTACTTCAGTAGGTGAAGAGATTTCTAAAGAGTATTCTGATGTCTTAGTTCACAAAACTCAAAGTGCTCAATATAAGCACTTAGTGTGAACCCTAATTAATTGCTGCAAAACTAATCCTTTTCTCCTACAACAGTCTATTAACTCTAGTTACAAGGACAGAAAGGAGGTTAGATTAGATTTTTCTAGCCTGTGCACTATCACTCTTGAACTAGAACGAGTGGGTTTGTTATTAAATCTTTCAGAAAGCACTGTGCTTGTGTGTAATGACAAGTCATTAAGATGTAGAGGAAAACATTCAATTTTCCAGATGTTCCTGCATATTCATGATCGATTTAGTGAAATCTGTTTTGAGTTCCCTTAACAGATACAAGTGTCCCTCTTGTCTCATGGACTCCATCAGGAGCTAGGAGGATTCCTAATTGATCGGCAAAACCAACTCAATTTGTGATATGTCCTCGAAGATGAGGGCTGCATCTAGAAACTGGGCTCCATTTGGAGAGCAGTGCAGCCATGTGGAGTCTGAGGGGCACATGCCAAACATCCTAGCTGCTGGGTGCCCAAGGATGACTCAAGTGAAGCTTCTGGACTACATCCTATGAAAATGATTCATATTCTGTATATAACTTAATGATTTACATTCTGTATATGCATGTAACATTTAAAAAACATATGTAGCAGTCAAATGTGCTTGAAAAGACTTCACTTTTATAAACCTGGTATTTTGGAAATGGCTAAGAAGAGCGATTTGAGAGAGGGTGGAGTCAGAAGCCTGGGCCCTCAGGTGTTACCAGGCAGCTATCCGGGGCAGGGAGTGATCTAGAACTTTCCACATGCTTCCGGGAGGGACGGTGAGCACCAGCTGGGCTGAGCCTGCGGGCCCACAGTGGAGTCCTTTTGGTGAGTAGGGGTTGGGATGAGCCACAGCAGAGGGTGCCTTTTGATGTGTCTGCCAGGAACAAGAGAAGCCCTGTCCGATAACCTCATTTGTTCTAGTTGACACATCTCCCCGACACTTTCTCATTCTCACCTTCCAAATGTGTGCCTTCCAGAGTAAAATCACTCCAGGTGGAGGCATGCATAGAATAAAAAGTAAAGAATAATGAATTGGATGTACACTTACAAAAAAACCACCTAAAGAAGTTAAATATCTCAAATCAACATTAAAAATCTAGATATTGACTTCCAGTTTCTGATCTAACAAATAAGGATCATGTAGCTGCCATTAGGCAGACCTGTGACTTTGACTAGACCTAGGAAACAGACCATGATGGTGGCCAGTCAAGGACTCCGGAGATGAATACTCGTCCACGAGGGACCCCAGAGGCTGGAGCGCACCTGTCCTGCTCTCCCATGGTGTGACTTCGCCTTGCTCCACACCAACAGATGAGGTCTGGCCCCTCTGCCCACCAGCCCCAGCCGGTCGAAGTGGTGCTTGTACTAGTGGAATGTAGCAGAGGCGACTCTCTGTGAACCCCTCGCTGGGTCAAGAAAGACTCTGCAGCTTTCACTGGGTTCTTCTGGGATATATGAACCTTCAGCCTCTTGGTCAGGGACCAGCTGCCACGGGAGGCCACAGCTGGGGACATCTGCTGAAGAGTGTCAGCTGAGCACTGCCCTTGACTCACCCAGCTGGGGAAACAGACAGGAGAGAGAATTTCTTTGGTGACCATAAACAGGGGTCATTTGAATGCTGCCTAAGTAATCCTGAAACCATAAGCCCCTGAAGCCTCAGACACCACAGGGAGAGACAAACTTCTCTAAGTTTCCAGCCCATAGACGCCATGGACATAATACAATAGTTTTTTTTATAATACTAAGTTTAGGGTGGTTTGTGATACAAACAGGTAACTAGAGCAAGGGACAGGGTGTATCGGTGGGTGAGCAGGTGAGGAAAGACCCTGAAGGCACACAAGACCCTCTAGCAGACTACTTCCTCTGCCCCCAGGTCCCCAAGAGCATGTAAACTTGGCCTTGCATTGAGATGCTGCTGTTGGGGCCAGGCAGGCAGAGAGGGATGGGAGCTTATTTGAGAAGAGAAATAGCACCTGGTGATGAATTTTCAATATTGAGCTTGACTGTCATTTCAAAAATGACTTAAGGTGTGAAAGACACTGAAACCAGAAGATACTAGAATAACCTTAACATTTAGTCCATCCCACACCCAGCAATCAAATGAAGTCCTCCGGATAAGACAAGAATCCCTTTGCAAAAGAGCCAGAGCAATGCTTACTGCGCTGGTTGGCTTGTAGAATCAGGTTGACCCTGAGCACCTGTTTCATGATGGAGAGTCCATTAACTTCTGGAGACTGGATTTGTGAGACATAAAGCTGGACCCAGGTGTGAATGCCATTGTCATTTTTCATTAGCACTGAACATTTTTATTTATTGAATCATATTGACAATTAGTGATTTATAATAAATGAGTTAAAACTCTACTGTTTTCTGCATTGCTACGATTGTTTCCTTGGTGTTTGAGTATCCCATGCAAGTGTCACACTATTCATTTATAGATTTATGTAGACCTTCTAAGGTCCATTTGCATTGACTAAATCCCTGCCATAGAGGCATTGGAAGCAGCTAGCCTCTCTGCACTAATGTCCTTCCATCCGTACAATGAACATAACGTGAGCAAAAGAAGATTCCACCAAGTACAAAGCAGCAAAGGAAATCTGACTTATCTGAGAATGCAACAATTTGACATCTGGCCCACAAGGGAGAGAGACGGGAAAATAAGTCATAAGAAAAGCAAACAAGGCTGTTACAAATGGTAGATAATTATCTAATGGAAGTATGAAGTTTTGGTTGTATTTTTTCCATCTTTGAATTTGATTCATGGTGCAAGACTTCCACAAATATGTATGTAATTTTATTGAATATTTCCGCAGTAAATGCCTCATTGAGACCAGATGTAGACTTGTTCTAAACTTAGTCAGCAGTGATCCTAACAGGCATGAATGATCAAACGGTGCTGCTAAGAGATGATAGATGAGCTCTCTGCGGAAGGCCCAGTGATGGGGAAAGTATTGCGGCTTCTCTCTCCGTTTTACATGAAGTCGACACTGGATGGAGGAGAGACATCTCATCGTGTGTAATTTTGTGGTTGTTTTTGAGCCAGTAAAATGGCTCATGCCAATAAGAACTGTCATAGTTGATACTTCACCAAGTTTTACCTTGAATCAGGCAGGTAGAATTAATAAAGGATATTCACAATGACATAAAGTGGTTTTTTTAAGACAACAAAGTCTCCTGAGAGAAGTAAATCAGATGGTCCTAAGGCTCCGGACACTAGACGTCACAGTCCTGGGGAGACTGGCTTGTCTCAGTGCCTGGTCAAGTACCGCTGTGTATCAGCAACACTCGTTTCTAGTATTTAACACCCTGATTCTTGAATGGTCAGGAAAACACCCTGCTCTGTGCCACATTAGTGCAGTTTAACAAGATAAGGAAGAGACTCTCCTTCATTTTGTAAATTGCCCTGTTTTCTTTCATAACAACAATGATGAAAATAATGATGCTACCTCAAAATTACATATGATCGTATAAATACACGTATGTTTTCTCAATTTATTTATGTCAAACCTTGTGAGATAAGATAATCCTAAGCCAGTGCAATAGCAGAAGGAAACCTAAGGGCCTCACTTAGGCGTAATATCATATGGGGATATGAACTGGCCACATAGAGGTTTGCGTCCCGAGTCCAATGCCACTTTGTAATGACCTTGGTCAGGTCATAAGATTCTACCTTGATTTCCTCATTGCCTCTAGGGAAGTTCGATCTTAAACCACTACTGATCTCGTGTGACATTCTATTTAATAAGGAGTTCGTATATCTAACAATATACAAGTATATCTAACACAACTTACATGTTTAAAAAATCTGAATTAAATTTGTGATTGTAAATTAATTTGAACAAATATCTTTGACATAGAAGTGGATTAACCACATATTTTCTTACACCGGTCGATTGTTCTTCCTGGTGTGTAAAATGGAGGAACACATTCTGGACCCGCACTTACTGGACTGAAACCTCAGACCAGCTGGGAACCTTTAAAAAGTGAGTCTGGGGACGCCTGGGGGGCTCAGTCAGTTGAGCGTCGGGCTTTGGCGCAGGTCATAAACTCACGGTCTGTGGGTTCGAGGCCTACGTCGGGCTCTGGGCTGACAGCTAGCTTACTTCTGATTCTGTGTCTCCCTCTTTCTCTGACCCTCCCCTGCTTGTGCTGTCTCTGTCTCTCAAAATAAATTAAAAAAAAAAGTCTCTTAAAAAATAAAAAAATAAAAAGTGAGTCTGCATTTTTTGGCTCAACTGCCCTTCTCTGGGGATAATGAGATATATGGGATAATAATGCTATGAAAATGAGGACGATTGTGAGGATGAAACGAGTTGATTTATGTAATTAGGAGAGGATTGTCACATGGTAATCCCAATAGACAGTTGGTTCTTATTAAATTCTAGTAAACATTTTCATATCAATCAACCTATCTTGAATTTCCATGCACAATTTATTCACTTTTACCAAACATTAGGGCTTCATTTTACTTTGCCTTGTCATATTTTCTTTTATATAATAAATTTACTTGAGCTATACTAGTACTTTTAGTCACTTTTTAGGGAAGATATTTTGAGAACAATTTGTTTGTTCATAATAAGGAGGTATCTAGCTTTCTGTGGTTTACTAATATTCCCATTTGTAATTTTGATCCTGTGTATGAACTCTTTATTCTGATATGTGTGGTTTTAGTTTGGGGTTGGATCATTGATGGTGTAAACCTTCCAAAGTGGGACCAATAGATGTGATTTGGGGACAGTCATTTTAGGGAAAGAATCTTAGAAAATGACCATGCACAGTGAGCCAAATCCTGTGATATCTCTTAAACTCCTTGAAACATTTTTAATTATTTTTAATGTTTTGTTTTTGAGAGAGAGAGAGAGAGAGAGAGAGAGAGAGAGAGAGAGAGAGAGAGAGAGAGAACGATACAGAGCACAAGTGGGAGAGATGCAGAGAGAGAGAGAGAGGAGACACAGAATCCTAAGCAGGCTGCAGGCTCTGAGCTGTCAGCATAGACCCTGACGCCACACTCAAACTCATAAACTATCAGATAATGAACTGAGCTAAAGTCAGACACTTGATCAACTGAGCCACTCAGGTGCCCGTGTGAAACAGTTTTAAAGGCACTTGAGAGTTAGTGGCTGAGTATTTAAGGTATAACATAGTTTGTGACAAACTTGAAATGCTTTCCTTAAAATCTAATCCACTGATGAGTCAACTTCCTAATATTTGCTAGATTGTTTCTGAGTGCCAGGAAGTGTGAGCAAATTTTGCATTCTATTCCGTAACATCTTGGTACTAATATAAATAATGCATTAATTTGTCTAACATGGAAAAATGCAACATAGTATATTCCAAGATTACAGAAATCCCAGTTTGAGAAGCAGAGACAAATATAGTTTGATGTTCCTAATATCTTAAACATCAATTAGAATGTGTGCACATGTGCATGCATGCATTTATCTGTTCTTATACCCATATCTGTGTGTATATTTGACTGAAAGCAATTTGATTATAGATTTTGGCAACCATGCATAACACCACATACTTTAACAGATTCTATTTTTTTGGTTTAATTTTCTTTAATTAAAAAAGAAAAAAAAATTTCCATGGCTTCATTCTGTAATATCTTTTTTTATTGTCATGAAATCTTAAAGAACTATTTTGGAGCCAAATCAGTTGAAGCCATCTGGTCTGTGAAGGTTTTTTCTGAGTTCATTATTTGCTAACTTAGTCTGCCGTACTTTAATGAGATACAGTATAGGAGTTTGGATAAAGGCCAACTAACAATAAATTTCTCACATTCCTGTTGACTTACCTGGTTTCTGGGTTTCAAAACATTGTGAGTCGTCAAGGAAATAATGTTTGATCTAAACGTTGAACACATAACAGAAAGTAAATAAGAGTTAGCTCATTTGAAACTAATACAGTATAGGAAAATAAGAAAAGTTGAGACCTCTTAGACACTACAAAAGACTTTAAATATCTTAAGATATTTTACTAACATTCAAAGCTGGTTTAGGGGCACCTGGGCAGCTCAGTAGGTTAAGTGTTTGACTCTTAATTTTGGCTCAGGTCATGAAGTGAGATACAGCCCCGCAATGGACTCTGTGCTGACTGTGTGGGACCGGCTTGGGATTCTCTTTTCCTCTCTCTCTGCCCCTCCTTTCTCATGCTCTTTCTCTCTCAAAATAAGTAAACAAACATTAAAAATACTTAACACGTGTCTTATCTGTGACTTGTTGACAATTTCCGTCTTTGCCTATGGCTAATGAATAATAACATGTAACATGATATGCAGTATACCAATTTGCTTATTCTATTAAACAGAAGAAATTTATTTTCAGATTATTTTAGTTAATTAAAAATAATTTGAAATTTGTACATTCCATGAGAAAAATTGAGTTTTGGATGTCTCAGTGAACTAGACCTCTCGCTCAAATGATATATTCAGTTTTATATCGTAGGTTGTGCCCAATGAAGCGTTTTAGGTTAAAGCATATGCTTTCAACTGTTTTATGAGAATTACTGTTGAAAGCAATGATATGAGACACTTGATCCATAATCTTCTATCCTATTTTCATCCCTGGAAATCTTTTCAACTGATGATGCCCTATGTATATTCCTCAAATTGTTCTAGGAGCAAGCATTATACAATTCTGGATGCTTTATGAATCTTTACTATCACTGCTAAACTATCTATACTATTATAGTTTGTTTTCCTCTCTTGGGATACATAAAAGTAGAAGAATCTTATGGCAAAAACTACCAAGCTAATGAAATGGATAATGTAATTGGCACATTTTCCAGTGTAGTGTTCCTAAGATATGTAGCAAAGGTGCATTTTTTACCTCATTATTATAGAACTTTTCTTTTAACTTTTTCTAAAAGTTTGTTGTGTTATTTGAATAGTAAAAAAGTGATCTTAATTTCAAAATGAAGATACTTAGCTTGTGTTAGGAGAGAGATTTTTTATTTATGATTAAAAAACTCAGGAAATCAACCAATATCTGTGTTCATTTAACATTTATTCAACAAATGTGTATTGGGAAGCTGCTATATTTTTGGCACTTTGCCAAAAAAAGGATACTTTTTGTTTTTTAAGATGTTTTAATTATTTTTGAGAGAGAGAGAGAGAGAGACAGCATGAGTAGGGGAGGATCAGAGAGAGAGGGAGACACAGAATCTGAAGCAGGCTCCAGGCTCTGAGCTAGCAATCAGCACAGAGCCAGATGTGGGGCTCGAATCCACAAACCATGAGATCATGACCTGAGCCGAAGTCGGACGCCACCCAGGTATCCCCAAAAGAGGATAAGTTTTTGAGCAAAAGAAATACATACTCTCTTTCCCTGAAGATTATAGTTAATTGGATGATCATCCCTCCCCATCTACATTTTTAATTTCATGTAATTAGAACTTAGAGACTAGTAGAGACAAGAATTAGTAGACTAGTGGCTACTGTACTGGACAACACTGGGTTGGAGGTTGTCAGGTCAACACGCTGAGAAACTACCAAGGAAGCTGGATCAACTAGCTGGCAGCAGGTGACCAAGTCGTCAATGGCAGTGAGAATAAATATGAGGGGGTGCACTAAAGAGATTTTTAGGGAGAGGAAGAGATCTGGATGACCGCCACTTTCTGGATGAGCAGCCGGTCACTGCAGTGTCATTCAGGGATAGAGGGAGGAGGGCCTGTGTGAATCAAAGATGACTCATTAGCTTTGGGATAAAGAAGGAAAGAAAGACCAAGATAGAGATATGGGACTGATATTGGAAAGGCAGATGCAGAAATTCAGTAATCCATGAAAGAGATTGTTAAGTAGATAATGTAGAAGGAAACTCAGAAACTGCCATGTCACTTCCTCTAAGGAGTTTCAAGGAAGGGTGAAAGCTTAAAAGTAAAAAATCATGAGGTGCCTGGGTGGGTCAGCTGGTTAAGCATCCAGCTCTTGATTTTGGTTCAGGTCATGATCTCATGGTTCATGAGTTCAAGCTCTGTATCAGGTTCTGCACTGACACTGCAGAGCCTGCTTAGGATTCTTTCTCTCCCTTTCTTCCTGACACTCTTCTGCTCTAATTCTCTCTCTCAATAAATAAAACTTAAAAAAAATGGAAGTCAAAGTCATGACTGACTAAAATAAAGACTAAGGACTATCCAGTGGATTGGGAATTTGTGTCAGAGGTAACTAGAAACAGAGCTTATATGCTATATGGGATCTCTGTCTGGTGTAATGGTTGAGAAATATGCTCTTGGTAAGTGCAGGTAAATGTAAGCTATGTTTTGTTATTTAAACTTTTAACTTTGCATTAAAATAAATAACTGGCATGACTCAATTACTCTTCTATACAAGCATCTCTCAAACAAACTTCTGTATTAACCTATTTTCTGAAAATATGCCAAATATTTATCAGAAGCATGAGAGTCTGGAGGAAACAACTCAAATAAGCAAGTCTTGTTCTTGTTTATCCAAAGGGGGAACGTAATCATTACTGCTCTTTTTTCAAATGGTAATTATTATTTTGGACATACACATTGTCTATCTTCTGCTTAAGGCTTTTAAAAGCATTTTCTTATGCTCAGGACCATAAATAAAGAATAATTGTCCTGGTGGGGCTAAAGTCTTACTCAGCTCAGAAGGGTTTGGATACTATTGACAAAATCTAGTTAAAGGAAGAACAAGTCAAAACATTTTAGGTGGTTTTAAAATTTTTGATGGATCTGACTCATTATCATTCTACAAAGCAAATTGTCCAAAGGCTCCTGCAATACCTCTGGAAGTATCTTCCCAGGATGGGGTTCATCAGAGGGCCTTCTGGTGCTTATTGATAATGTGTGGAGTAGCCTACTTTTTTAAGTACTTATTTTGAAAAAAAGAGAGAGTGAGGGGAGGAGCAAACAGAGAGGATTGGAGAGAGAATCGCAAGCACACTCTGAACTATCAGCAGAGAGCCCAATGTGGGGCTCAATCCCATTAACCATGAGATCATTACCTGAGCCGAAATAAAGAGTCAGAAATGTAATTGCTGAGCTACCCAGGTGGCCCTAGACTAGCCTATTATTTTATAAACAGGTGACTGAAGGACATGGGTTGAGCAATAATAACTAGCTATCATGATATAACATGTCCCAGAGACACAGGATGGCGGAAGAGGCTAGTCCTACACTTGAGAGAACAACTGGGGAAGTTCATTCTAGAAGCTATCTTACTGCTCTGGTGCCCTGTGATATTTTCCTTAGACCTTCTCAGCAAGCTCTGTCTGACCGCATCACTAGTTCTCAAAAGCAAGAACATGTCTGTGTAATTTTTCAAGGGCTGTTATACTATCATAATCAAGGTTGAAAATCAAATAGTGGTTAAAATGTTTAGAATGGTATCAACTAAGCAAGGACAATGGCCAAAGCTTATTAACTCCTACTACTCAGATTATAGTCTCTATCATTTTCTATTTGAAGGGAGTTCTCCAAGAAATGACTAATTCCAGGACGGGTGTACAAAATGAGCTCATTCTGCCAAAAATCAAGGCAGCTATGAAAGACTCCCAGGGTCAAGGCTGTTAAGGTTGTGTCAGTTGGACTTGATCATTAGTAAGAATTACTAATGTAGTGGATTGAAGAACATCAAATACGTTTTTTTGTATGAATTGCATCTCAGGGCGATAAACTAGTTGGTTGATGGGCAAGGGTTTCTCTTTATGGAATTATTCCTCATAATAAATGAAGAGGGAATGACAGAAGTATAATATTCCTTTTCTTTGCGACCCTTAATGAAAGAATGAGTCCACATGAAGATTGTCAATGGCTGCAAACCTCAAGAAAAGAAAAACAGCCAAGCACCTTGTTACCCTGGTGAATATATGCCATGCTATCTGTGGAGCATTGCAGCCAAAAAGTCAAGACTGATCTGACCAATTGTTTTTTCTAATCTACAATTGACTGGTTAAATAAAGTCACAGTGATACAGTGAGCAGAGGAAGTTCCGTAGAACAAACAAACTGGCCCCTTCAACAAATAAATTGTGAGCAAAAGCCAAACAAAACAAAATAATTGCAAAGAGGCATATCTGCTGGAGTCCAGCTCCAGCAGGTCCAGGGCTCCCTGAAGGATGGATGGTGTCGGCAAAAGGGAGTGAGTGAGAGTCTTGAGTTTCTTTCTGATCACCAGGCAGACATCTCTGCACTGACCGGAGAGTTAGCTGTATTTATTGAAAAAATGTATGGGGTACAAAACAGAAGTGGCAATAATTGCCTTAGACAATGATTTCTGATGACAAATTCCTTGGTATGTAAAACTTTCCCAGAATATAGATTGGTAGAAGACTCATGCATAATCTTTATCAAGAGTAATTGATGTAGGTGACTAGCTGCTTATCATATGGGGGAAGAAGGTGTCTTCCCCATTCAAACACAAGGCAATGTTTTCAGCATAGCAAAGGCAAGAGTTAGTTCTTTGTGAGCAAGGGTCAATAGCCTGCTTTCTCTAGGGAAAGAAAAACAGGTTTCTCAGGAAATGTAATATTTTCTCCCATATACACAAACGAAGAAATTCCTATAATTTCCTCGACAAGGGACAATTTAGCATATTTTTAGCATAAGAGGAGAAGTCACTCTTGATGCCAGTCGGCAATGTGCCCTGGGGGTCAGTGATCAAGGAAAAATAGTTGAGTCGGGGTAGACATCAGTTGCCATCTGACAGCAGGAGGCCTTGCAAACCCACCTTACCTCACAAGGAGATTTTCTCAACTTCATGAGTTCGGAAAATGGATTCTAACACATATCAAACCATGGACTTCACTCAAACTATATACAATTAATGTATTGTGTAAATGTATAAGCATATTATGGAGTTACTTAGTATTAATTTTAGGAGGATAATGATATTTCAGTTATTTTTCAGTTATTTTTACATTGTTATCTTTTGGAGAGAAAATTGTAATATTAAATAAGGATGAAATAATAGGCTGAAATTATGTTCATAGTAATCTAAGGGATAGGCAGAGTAGGTGAGAAGGAGGGTGTATTTTATTAGATAGCAGAATTCTACACATACCTACTTCCATTTGGCCAAAGCTTCTAAGGGTCACACTTACAGCCACCATGAAGTTGGAGAAGCTGGGCTAGTACCAAGTGGAGGAAAGCTGTGTCTATGCTTTCATGGGGATATAGAAATCTTCCTTTCTATTCTTATCTATCTATCCATAAGAGTGCTTTCTTATCTTGAATTTGGTCACATGTGTTATTAGAAACTGCTATTTTCTTTTGTTCCTGAACTTACTTGCAACCTGAGTAATGACATTTATTTTCATTTGAGTTATTTTGTCAGTAATTCAAAAATGATTTAACTTTGAACCTATTTTAATTTGTCAGATGTTCTAGGATTTTTTGGCCAACTTTGTCAAATTCCAAAGTTCCTTTTTAGACACCAGGTCATGAACTTTTGTGAACTTCTATATTCCTTACTAATCAAACTCCTTCACACAAGGAACATTGTGTTTGTATTTTCACAGCCTGGCAAATTGATACCTCTACAATTCACAGTCACTGAAGTCAACTGATTCCCTCAAAATTGCCTGACTTTTTGCCCATCTTCCTCTGATCAGCTTGCTTTCCAGTTCTCTGAAATAGTTATTTCAATCATTATATGTTCTATTGCAACCTCCAACCCTTCCTGAATCTCAGAAGTGGACTGCTTGAATTTACCCGAAAATAGTAGTTATTAGAGAGGAACTTCATGCACTTTTCTGCACCCATACATAAATATAAACATTTGGTTTCTGTTTTCTACCCCAGTCCTCTCTTCCATTGGCACTACCTCCCCTGGGAACTATTCCATTCATGCTTTTTAAATAAACCTGTTGATTCTCATTGCCCCATGATTTCAGCTTTTCTCTATCTACTTGGTCTGTCTCCAAATATTGAACAACTATTGAAATATGATTCAGTCCTTTCTGCTTTGAAAAGAAAATGAAGTGACAATAATTCTGCCCGAGATCCCATTGACCCCATCTAGTTGTGGCCAGTCCCTGAGGGAGGTAGCTCTGTGCACCTGCTCACCCCATCACTCCCCCTGTCTCTTCGATGCCACCCCTTCCAACTTTGTCCCCTGCTTAATGGAGTCTGACATCTCCACAGGACCCAGGAGTACCAGGATCCGTGAAGCTGGGGTGACTTCACTCATTGCTGACTCAGCTTCTCTGTAACATTCAACACAGCTGATGGTCCTGCCTTGCTGGGCACTCCCCTCCCTGAGGTTTTCTTCATTTTTTATTTTATTTTTTTAATATTTACTTATTTTTAAGAGAGAGATGGAGTGCAAGTGGGAAAAGGCAGAGAGAGAGAGAGAGAGAGATACAGAATCCGAAGCAGGCTCCAGGTTCTGAGCTGTCAGCACAGAACCTGACATGGGGCTCAAGCCCATGAGCCATGAGAGCATCACCTGGACCAAAGGCGGACGGACACTTAACCTACTGAGCCACCCAGGCGCCCCTCTCCCTGAGCTTTACAGACTCCCTCCTCTCCCCTCTTCCTGTAACCAGCCTCCCTCATCTTCCACTACCAGCTTGTCTTGTTTGTCCTTCAAGCACCGGTGTTTCTCCAGATTCAGCTCTATGGTACCTTGTCTTATTTTACTCTCTTCCAAGTCAATCTCATATACACCTCACACATACCCCCAATTACTGATACTCAGAATACTCCCTACTTTATTCTCCTCCTGGATTTCTATACTGAGTGCTAAGGGTTTATCTTTAATACATGTCTGGTATTCTCCACGAATGTCCTAGAAGAATCTCTTTCTTGGTACCCTAAAATTGAACTCATGATTTTCCCACAAATACTTAAGACACTCCAAAGATATTCCTCTATTCGTCGTCCATCAAATTGTCTTAATTAGTTAAAAATAGTTTGCCTCAGCTTCATTCAGATATAGTCATTATCACTTTCTTATGAAAGTCCCAGGAGACAGCTATTAAGTGGAAATGGAATTCTTTTTCTGTTAAAACAGAACAAAAATTTCTCCTTCAAATCTAGCTATCCTTATGTTTTACTGGAGTGCTAGATGATAGGAATTTCATTTTAGTCCAATCACATGTGATTTGTGTTATTCACAAATGACACATTGCACCTAGCTAATATTAATCATAAAAGACTATGTTCTTATCTTTGGAATTAATCAATAGGGTAAACCTTATTTTTGGAATTGATTTCTTCCATTAGCCATCTAACATAGCCAACAGTTACATTAATTTCACCTCTACCTCTGAGGCGGATGCCAAAAAAGAGGCAGGAGAAGACGGTAGCAGTTAAAGGCTTTTACATTTGGCATCTGAGGACGTTTCTGAAGGTCAAATTCCATTCTTTTGCCCTCAGATAACTGGGGCTAGATAAAAGAAAACCCTTGCCTTTTAAGCAGCCTGAAAATTGGAATGTTCAGCAACTTACACTGATAGACTTCTATTTTTTAAAAACTTTTTAATGTTTATTTATTTTTGAGAGAGACAGAAAGATAGAGTGCAAGAGAGAGAAGGGCAGAAAGAGAGGGAGACACAGAATCCAAGGCAGGCTCCAGACTCTGAGCTGTCAGCACAGAGCCCAACGCAGGACTCAAACTCATGAGTTGTGAGACCATGACCTGAGCTGAAGTCAAACACTTAACTGACAGAGCCACCCAGGTGCCCCAGGACTTCTAAAATGGCCATGGATGGAAGGGAGGGTTATGAAAGAAATGAAAATTTATTACATAGCTTATTTCAACTTGAGTGTGAGTTGACTAAGATGTAATGAAAATAAAATTGCATCAAAGGAATCAAAATATCTGAATTTGAATCCCAGCTTTGTCATAAATCCAAGGCTCTGCTATATCATGTAGCAACACCCTGCCTCAGTTTCTCCAACTCAAAAATGATCAAATTCCCTTTGATGGTGAATACCTGTGGAAGTTGTCTGTAATTACAGTGCTATTAAATTATAAGCTATTATTCTTTTTAAAAGCCCAAAGAATACTAGGCCATCAAATAATCAGATTTAGCTTCACGCAAGCTTCATATTTTTAAAGCTTCTTGATATGAAAAACCTTCCATTTGGATCCCCCAGAGGAATCTAGAGAGTGATCGGAAGCTCTCCTAAATCCCTGTGCTGCTGAGTGTCAATGGAAACAAACCCAACAACTAGCAAACAAAGCAGACCTGGGCCTTTTGTAAGCATCCTGTGGGACCATAGGGCAGAATTTTATTCCAAGGCACATATTTATTTTCATTTGTCTTCTTACTTTTACATTTTGGTTCTTATCATTTCACTTAATGCAAGGATGTCAAACACAAACATCTGCTATGAGATGCTGAGAAGGGAATGTGTTTATTTCCCCCCCATTGAATATTTTCCAGCCACATAAAAAATTCTACAGGACAGAGTTATTACTAATTAAATAAACTTTAAAGAAACAATCATGGCTTCATGTCATCCTTATTTTCATTGAGACAATGCATATAGTCTGTTCTATTCTATATCTATTTACATGATTTCATTCCAGTTGGGCAGGTCCCACCCGTCGCTGGTGAGGGGCCTGAGGCTCACTTCCCAGTAGCTGATGGTGTGATACCTTCCTCAGCCAGCCCCTGCTGCTGTCTGGGAGATTTGCTTGTGGTGGGGACACGTCAGTCATTCCATCCCATGTGCTGTACCCTTGTTATACTTCCTACTGCTAAGCTGATAGGAGACTTTGATCTCAATCTATTTTTCATCAATTGGTTAAGAATTGGTTAAAAATTCTGAAAGCAGGTGCTGAGAATGATTAAGTTTCTCCAAATGCCCAGCAGATATCCCTAGAAATATCACTAGGCTTTAATGATCCAATTTTTCAGCAGTACTTGTTGATGGGTTTCTGGTGGTGGGTCCGTCTTCCACTGGCTTTCAATTGATCAATCCATCAACTAGGAAAAAGACTTGTATTTTGCTTATCTGCTCATATATTCCATAAACTGCTCAGCACTGGTAAGGAATGTTTGTGATTTTGTTATCAAAATGAAATGTTTATTTTAGCATCATTATGTTGCCTAATAAAAGCACAGCCTCTTCATTCTATCACTCAGTGGGAAATAGATCCTCAGTATGTTACAGACATTTCAGCTACTGTCAGATGACAGTAACCAAATATACATTGCACAGGTTCTTTTAAGCACAATGGCTAATAAGCCCATACAGTCGTCCCAACTCACCTTTGAGAAATAAAAACTAAATGTAAGAGATACATTATTACCACAATATGGGGAAGATTAATAAGAATACTAATAATAATGTCAACAAAGAATCTTTTATACTTCCGCTAGCCATTAAGTTTGAACAAACTTTCGGAAAGCGATTTGCTAATATTTACCAAAAGCCTCTACCCAGTGACTCAGCAATTCTACTTTTAGGAAATGATCCCCAAAAAGTGATTGAAGATGTTCAAACAATGAAGCGACTACAAGGAAAGCATGACACTCTTTTGGGGAGAGACAAAAATAGGAATGATCTAAGTGCTCAGTGGTAGATGGATGGTCAAAGGGATCATGGCACAGTTGGAAAATGTGCCCATTAAAATGTTGGGATAGAAATAAATTTTATAACTTGGCAATATATTGAAAACTTGCTGTTTGACAGAAAAATAAGTCATTAAACAGAACAGAAAGAATTTTTTCTTTAATTTTCACATATAGAAGTGGTTTTCTGTGGATGGGTAAATGATGGCTGACTTTCTCTTCCTTCCCCTGCTTTTATTCCTTTTGCATATCTGTATTTTATTTTTTTAAATAAATACATGACAGTTTGTACATAAATTGTTAGTTAAATAAATATTTTTTAAACAACATCTTTATATGGAAAATCTCATCCGTCTTTTTCCTCTCCTCAATTTCCCTCCTAATGACAGCCACCAGCAATGGCACTTAATGGGACAAATTCATGCCACTGTGCTGTGTCTGTTGCTCTTATGTTAAAAGATCACAACTCATTGATTACTTCCCTATTGACATCTGAGAAAGGAAAAAGGAAGGATGAAAATAAAAGATGATATTCAAATTAGGAAGAATCAGTAATTTCTTTAATTATATGATGTTTTTCTTTATATTCATTGAGGAAAGTATTAAAATGCCAGATACTTTCTGACGTGGGGTTTGTGTTAACAATGCAAATAAATAAGTCACCAACTAATTTAATAGGAAACTCCTAGTAACTAAGCAAGGTCATTGTGGACTTTTTTTTTCCCTCACTCAGTAGCTCAAAATGTTGAAATAAGAATTTGAGGAACAAAGCTTTACACTTTCATTGTATTTAAACTTCATCAAATTATGTAAAGTCATTTAAAGTCTTGGCATCGAAATTGCTGAATCATTTTTTGGCTGATTTTGGGCAGTGTGTGGGATTTTTCTTCAACCAGCCTGTTTTAGTAACATTATGAGAAGATTTCTTTCAAATCTCTTACTTTGTTTGTACTTTATCTAGGTTCTGTCCTCCAAAATAAAGAACTTTAGTACAAATTACATTTATTTTGCTCCCTCTTCTGAGACCCAATGAAGTTTATTGTCCTACTTGGATCCATGGGGCATTTCTAGAATGTTGGGAGAACCAATTAGTTTCTGACGATGGCCGTGTGATTCTTTAAGCCGTTTCAGAAAATTTCAACGAAGTCACATTTTCTAAATTTAGGAAACATTTATTTGCTCAAAGTAAACTTCAAATAGAAAGTGTGGCTATTGTTGTTACCAAAACGAGAAGAATCAGCGTGTCTTCTTCAGTGTGTTGCACAGGACGCGGCAGAGATCATTTTCCATGTGAGTGCATTTGCTCTTCATTACAGCCTCGTCAAATACAGCTCCAAGTCCAAGGACAACCAGTCTATGGATGTGTCCCTGGAGGAAACCAGCCTGTGGGCTCTCCCCAAATCAAGCTTTCTTCCCAACTGTGTGGCTTTAAATCTGTAGACTCAGAGCTCTCTGGCTGTGCATAAGTTCCTGTTGACCTTACCTAGAAAAACTTAACCCACCTCCAAATCTGTTCAGAAATGTGGCCACAGGGTCCCTACAGAATGGCAAAAACAAAATAAAACAAAACAAAACAAAACAAAACAAAACAGTCCCTTGAATTTCTTGGCATCTTTCAGCTAAATAAGAGCCTTCAGTGCAAACTCTGTGACTTGACAGCAGATGATTCTCTGGAGAATTCAGTCATAAAACAATGCATGTGTGTGTGTGTGTGTGTGTGTGTGTGTGTTCATATAAATATGTATGTGTATATATATGTATGTATATAATGAATATATATTTAATGTATATGTATGTATATATTATAATTAACATATATAATGAGTGTATATATAATGAGTATACATATTTTCTTTTGTTTTCATGGTTTGTTATTATAATTTTGAAAACGATTTATTTGCTAACTAATCTAGGTATGCTTTAATGGAAATGACAGTTAACTTCTCATTAGCCTTAGCTGAATTGTCCATCTTTGATATGGTTTATCAAGACACCCGTGCCCGGGAAGAACAATAAGCAAGTACATGATCCAAGGTCCTGCTGACAGATGTGTTGAAGCCCACACACTTGTAGGTTTCTGTAACACACTGTGCCATAATTATGGTGCCACTTTAATCAATTCTGCCCATAATTTATTGATTTGTTCAGTTCACTTCCTTGACAAGATAGAGCCAATCAATTTGAGCCTGTGGCACACGAATGCACACAAACATCACTTTCTTTTTCTTTATCACCATGCTGTATTTGTACATATGGCATGTGTGTCCTTCCCTGCCGCCCGTGTACATGGGGGCTTGTATGTTTTAACAAGCCAGGTTTATGGTTCCTTTTGTTTTTTTTTGGGCAATAGTTTCACTATGACTTTCTTTGTGAGAAGAGGTCTGGCCGTATAGAAAGAAGACCCAGAACATCTCCATAACGATAGGAAACGTGGCATTGCAAAAGCCGAGGGTCTTCTTCAAGGGGAAGAAGGGGAAGCAACCAGAGAAAAAGAGATTTATTCCTTCAAATAAGATCAGAAATGTAAGACCTGACATTTTGTGTCTGTGGTTTAATCTTTTTACTGGTATCAAGAACCTGAGGCACCGGGGTGGCTCAGTCAGTTGAGCATCGGACTTTGGCTCAGCTCACGATCTCACAGTTCCTGAGTTTAAACTGCATGTCGGACCTTGTGCTGACAGCTCGGAGCCTGGAGCCTGCTTCAGATTCTGTGTCTCTCTCTCTCTCTGCCTCTCCCCCGCTTGTGCTCTATCTCTCTCTCTAAAATAAATAGACATTAACATAAATAAATAAATAAATAAATAAATAAATAAATACATAATCATTAGAACAACAACAACAAAAAATCCCATCAGTGGTCCTGAAACCCACCTGGTGCCCATGGATAAAAATGATGCAGATTACAGGAGACCAGTAGCATCTGGAAGAAGAGAAGTTTTACTTAGTAGGTTGAAACCATAAACTGAAACTGTAATCCACTTCATGAGGTCATAATTTTACAAACAACCAAAATGTATCTCATTCTATGCCATGTGACCTTAAGTCCAGTCCCTTTCTAGTCTCCACAATTACCAGAATTAAATCACCCTCAGATGAATTCCTTGTTGCCTTTGCTCAATCCTGTCTTCGTGGATAATTAATCAGGATTGGCTGGGGGACTGGTGGATGGATGACAGCGCCTGAACAGCGTCTCAGGCTGGCATCTTATCTTTACGGGCTGCAGGGCATCTGTATCTGTGGTTCGGACGAGCTCCATCTGGCGCGGTGTCTAGCTCACTCCATGCACACAGGGTGTGCACTTCTTTGCTGACAGCTCTGAAATGGTCACTGGGCCAATTGAGCCCCAGCACTTACCTTCCCCTTGGGACTGGAACTCGAGTCTCGAATGGGCATGGCTTTCACTAACTAGATCAGGTATTACTGAATTTCTTCACTGGAATTCCCTGTTCTAGATGCAGCTCTTGGAAAGCAACATTCTCAGCTGCTTATCTGCTGGCCCATCCAGTAGAAAATTCTAAGTAAGAATCTAGTAGATATTATAGACAGTAATTATTGCTTTGGAACTTGGTTTGAAAATTCTTGTCTTCCCGTAGAATGGACCCCAAACAAGAAGGCAATAAAAATGGCCCATAAATATGTGAAAAGATGTTCAAGTTCTGTGAAATCAAATAAAGTCATGTAAAACCATAATAATACAGCACCTATTAATAGATTGGAAAGATTAAAAAGATTGATAAATCCTAGTATTTAGTGAGTTGGTGGGGAAAGAGAAATCTCAAGCACGGTCATGATTATAGAAGTTGGTGCAAACTTGCTGGAAGGTAGTTTTGAAATAGACAGTAGGATTTCAAATACAGGTGTGGAAATAGGGAAGAGCAAATGGGAGCCCACAAAAATACTCACTCAAGGCGGCCACTGTGGGGGAGCTGGGCACCATCCCCTGTGTCAGAGCAGAGACTTGGAAGAGAGGAGGAAGCTGTGGAATAGAGGAAAGGGAAGGTTCTGGGTGCCCTGAGTGGAGGCTGTGGGGGTGCGGAAGGGCCAGGTGGGCCAGGTAGACAAGGGCATCCTACATGATTGCCCAGGGCTCTCTGGTTGTTTCTAAGTTGGAAGCAGGGACAAAATTTAGGAAAATGGTAAGTTATTAATAAATTCCTGGTTGTTTGAGGCTGACCATTATAGGGATTAAGGTCTGGCTTTCTGGACCCATTGCTAATGTGGTTTTACTTTCTACGAGTCTGACATGGCACCTATAGTCTGGTTTCCCTGGATAGTTGTAGGGCCAATGTGTTGTTTCTCTGAGATGGTTGCTGCAGACTGTAGTTCAGATTCCACTTTTACTTTTTTACTTTTCTTTTCTTTCTTTTTTTTTTTTTTAGGCAGAGGGAAAGAAAGATAGAGAATCTTATTTTATTTTAATTTATTATTTTATTTTATTTTAATTTTATTCTATATATGTATATAGAGAGAATGTGTGGGAGTGAACAGAGGGAATGGCAGAAGGAGAGAGAGAATTCCCAGGCAGGCTCCTTGCTTAACAGAGAACCTGACACAGGGCTCGATCCCACAACCCTGGGATCATGACCTGAGCTGAAATCAAGAGTTGGATGCTCAACTGACTGAGCCACTCATGTCCCCCAAGATTCCATTTTTATTCCTGGTCTGGCCATTATCAGTTTGTATATTCAGCCTCTCATAGAAATCCACAGAGGGAGGTAATCAAAGTACAGTTTTATTAAAGAAAGTATTAGTTCACAGAATAACCAGTGAGAATTTTTATTTCCAATCTAGCATTATTCTGGACTTGCAAAAAGCTAGAGCAATAGTTTTTGATTCACATAAAAATGCTTATCTCTCAGAAAGGGAAATAACAAAGGGAGGCATCCCATTGGTAAAACACAAGGATATATCCTTTCTAAACCATCATGTGAAGCTTTAGAATCCACGCTCACAAGTCCCAGTGCCCACAGAGTGCAAGGAACACAAACCAAAGAAACTCAAAGAAAACCACAGACGATGAGGTGTGTCAGCTTGCTGCCTGGGGAAAGATGCATATCATGGACAATCAGGAGGTGTCTCAGTAAAGGTGTGATTGGGCTTGTCATACAGCGGGGCTTTTGATTTGGGGGGAGAGTATAAGGAAATAAGTGTAATTTGGGGTTAGATGCTGGCAGGAAGCAGGGGTGGTTTGATGTCTGAGCATCTCAGCACTTGTGATGGTGGAAGAAGAGCAATGCACCGGGGTTTGATGCGTGATCGGCGGTAGTGCTCCCACAGGCCAGGGTAGGACAAGGTCAGTCACTCTGGTGGGAGCATGGTGTCCTTGTTTGAGTTTTGTTCCAACATGGTCATGGAGCGATGGCATCTGGCATTGTTATTCTGTGAAACTGTCAGCATTTAGTAGGAAATCTCCAGACCTAGCTTCATGGTTCCCAGATAGTGTGCAGAGGTGCCCCAAGGCATCATGGCCCATTTTCAAGGGCACACTGGCACAGTTTAAACTTTTGAGGAAAACCCAATGACATCTACTGAGTATCCCATGAGCACTACCATATTGTTTGCACCTAACAATATAATATATGCAATGGTTAGGTACTTCTCTTGGCAGGGGTGGGGCAGGGGGACAACAACTGGAACACTAAGGACACTGTGAACTGAGCACATTTGAGACCCTCTGGTTGGCTATTACTCGACAGGCCAGATACTGGGTTCTTGCTGTCAGGGCTGCAATGTTCTTCCTCAGCCCTTTCTCTTTAATTATCCCTCAGCAATAAAAGTCTGAAACCATGAAAACTGCTGGTCCAGACCTGTGTTGCAAATATAGTAGTCACTTGCCACTGTATCTAAAGTTAAATTTATAAACTTAAATAAAATTCAAATAATCAGTTCCTTAATCACACTGGCCATACTTTAAGTGCTCAAGGGCCACATCTGATGCATGGTTACACAGACAGAGACCATTTCCACCCCCTCGGCATGTTCACTGTAGAGACTGGCCAGAGGTGCTCACTTCTTGGACCCCATCATCTGTGTCCACAAACTGGTCTAAGTCCTGTGGGTCCAGTCATTCCTCCATAAGAAGATGCCATGTATGAGCTCCTACTCTTCCCATTAATGTTTTCACCTCCATTAGCCAAGACCTGCATTCCCAAGCATGGAAGTTGCCAGATTTCCTACTTCCCCCTTTCACAACTGGGAGGGAGAATGGCAATGGACCCCTTCTCTGTATGGTACAAACAACACCTCAGGCTGCAACATTTGCCTTTGGATCATTTCAACACCATCTCAACATCACTCCCCAAACTAAGAGACGCATACAGCAGGAGCAGATTCTTAGTTCCTCAGTGAGAGCCACAACGGCAACAGATGACAAACATTTAAAACAGATTTTAAAAAAGTCAATTACTTAACTTTCTCAGCTTCCAGTAATTGGGGGATCAAGACTCAAAAGTTCAGTATCAGAGTATCTTTTGAAAAGACAGGAACCAAATCACCGCATTGTTGGCTAGTAGACACTGGGACCCCCTGAGACTCCAAGTTGACCTTGTGTGTCACGTTTTCTTTTCTCCATCTCCTCGGGGGATGCTCTCGGCTTCCTGCAGGGTTAAGTTGCTGGTGGCGGAGCAGAGTAGGTCATGGGCTTAGATTAGGAGTCGGACAGCCTCTCCGTGATTCCCAGATCTTTTACTTTCTAAATCTGAGAACATGACTAACCCTTTAGCTCTCTGTATCTCAGGTTACTCATCTATGAATTTCTAGATTTGTGAAGAGGACAAAAGGATAACATCTAACCCCCACTCATAGGTTTTTTTTTAGGATTAAATAACTCAATACACGTCAGGGGCTGTGAGGTGATTTCACACGATGTGTGGTTTATGTCTCATAAGGACACTGTAAGGTGTCACTCTCACTTACTGATTAGGAAATTAAACATCAGGAATTGTAAATAATCCACCCCAAATCCTGTGACTTAGGTCACAAAACTGAGATTCTTTGAGCCCTTAAACAAGATTAAGTCTGACCATAATATTCTCCCATGATACCCATGACATTTTCAATTACACACTCAATACACGTGCAATGATTTGTGAAGTGTTGCTCTTTCCCTGTAGACTGTGCATATTGTGAAAACAAGTTGGTGTCTGCCTTGTTCAGTATTCTATCCTTCATTTCCTAGAGCACGGGGCCAAAAGCAGAGTGGGCTCTTGATAAAGTTGTACTGACTGAGTGAGTTAACAGACAGATGAATGAGTCTGTTGAATCCCAAGTCCGTGTCTTTTGTCAGCGAAACACATTTTATCTTCTTTAGAACAAGCAAAAGATTCACAGCTGATATATTGTGGTTGTACAATGCCTTGCCAGCATCTTCTCTGATGATTAGATTTTGGACAGAAGTTGTATTTAAAATGCTACTCTAGACATACTCTACATTTCTTTTAGAACAGTCCCTAGCAAATTTCTGTCATCTCACAAATAAAAAATTCACTCTTCATTATAGGCTCCCATAGGGTTTTGTTTAGTTTTGTTTTCTTCCTCAAACCATCAAAACCTATCATCTCTTTCAAAGTACAGCTGAGTGAAGTTCAGGATTTTGAAAAGCATGTTTCCCACACAGCTCAGCCTGGTCCATGTTTCACAGTGAAATAGTTCCAAGTTCTGTAAGCACAGGAATGCCAAACATTTTGAGCTGTGTCCTGGGAACCCACGGTGCCTCAAAGGACACCTAAAAGGAAGGGATAGTATAACTCACAGTTAGCATATGGAAAATACACATAAATGTCCACTTGCTTGCCTGTCCTCTCCTGTTAGCAGGGGGATCATGGGACGGGTGGAGCTGGCTTATATACCGGGCTTTGCAGAAGAGAAAACACAGAGGAATACAGCTAAGTATCCCCAAAGCCAGCACCCTGTGAACTCAAACATTAATCGTTTTCCTCCAAATCTCCTTTGTTCAAATAAATCTATGCATTTGTATTCAATATGTTCCTTTATAGTGAGACTTTTAAAAACCTTTTTCTATCATACAGTATGGTTGGTGCACTCATTTTCCCAAGTTTCAGCCTCTTCTTTGTTCAAAAGTCAGTCTAACTTCCAAGTCGATTTCCCCCCCAATTTTGCAAATAAAACACAAAATTCTTTTGTGACTTTTAGTAAAAAACTAATCGATTTTTTCCACACTCAAAGTCTCTGGTTTTCCAGTACTATTCTATCTGGGGTGAAAAGGAGGTAAAGGAAGAGAAATGAAAAATTTTATTAAAGTTCTTGCTCATTTTTTTTTTACAAAAATAGCATTAGTGTGAAAAAATCTAAGTAGATTTAGATAAGATTTGTCACAGAAATGGGTCATTGATTTTAAAGTTGAGTGACAGTTTCAATTGCAAAACTAAAGAGGCAAGATTTTGCAGTGATAAAAACCACGGAGGTGGGTGGGGGTTTCTTGGTACAGAAGGAGCTGATGTGATCCGGGGTTAGGATGGCTCATGTCTGGACCAGGGATTTGCCTGCGGGGACAAAGAATCCATCATGACCTTTGATCTGTAATCAAAAATATATAGATTGTAAGCATGGAGAAAATTCCAATCACGTTGAGAATGACACTTTCCGTAGAATACTAAATCCCTTTTAAACTCTGAAATCTCAACTTTGCGTAAAGATAGTTGTTGGTAGGTTATTTAGTTTGCAATTAACTGGCCTTTACCTTCTTTTGTTAGAAATTATAGATTCTTACTTAAGAGCTAATATGCCAACATTCGCAATCCATCACTTATACAGAGTAAGTGCAACTTAAGCATTTAAGGGGAACAATATCCGCCAAGTGCTGATAACAGATTAAAGCATTTATCCACAAGTCATGTCAGCAGAAATGAAATGTCTTGACTGAGGGGACGAAACTGCAGAGAAACGAGAAGTCCCTAATACACTCACCTTCCACAGCTGTGTGAACGCAAAGGCAAATGTGCCGTGCACTCCCCATGGGGTTGAAATCTTCTTCCCTCACGTGCCCCCAAATTCTTCTCCCTGTGATTGTCTAAAGATTAGAAAACTTTCCATTTGGGGGAATACAAGGCATAATTTTGGCACAGTCTAGGGTCATAAATGTCTTAATGGTGAACAATCCTGAGATAAATCCTACCTGCATTAATCTTTTATTGTAATTCTGGAGTTAATTTGCAAATATTTAATTGGATGACTTTTGCTTCTGAATTTCTAAGTTAGATGGCTCATGAATGAATTGGAAAATTTTACTCTTTTTTTAAACATGTTATGAACTGAATGTTTGTGTCTCCCCAAAACTCATATGTCAGAAGCCTAATGACCCAGGGAGACTGCATGTGGAGGTGGGTTCGTTATGGAAGTAATGGATGTTCACAGAGTCCTAAAGGTGGTGCCTTGATTCAATTAGTGTCCTCTCTCTCTCTCTCTCTCTCTCTCTCTCTCTCTCTCTCTCTCTCTCTGTGTGTGTGTCCAAAAGCATTTAGGAAAGGCCATGTGAGAACATTATGAGAAATCAGAAAGAGTACCTTTATCAGAAACCAAATCAGTGTCAGGCACTTTGACCTCCAAGTTCCTGCCTCCATAACTCTGAGAAAATAACCTTCTGTTGTTTCAAAGAGTCCATGGTATTTGTCATGGCAGCCTGAGCAGAGCAAAATACTAATGATATTGAATATTTTAGGTAATATAGGAATTATTTTTTTCCTTAAAGGTTTGGTAGACTTGCAAAGACAAAAGAAGGACTTTGTCATGTTTTTAAGGGAAATTTGTAAAAAGTGAAAATTATGTTTTAAATATCTTTTATGAGAATTGGTCTACTCCAGTTTTCCAACTTAAAGCGATTTTTATTATGTATACTCTTCTAGAAAACCATCCATTTGCTTTTGGATTTTTAATAAAAGGGTTTTTTTTTCTTTAAAAAACTCCTTTGCATCTTTACTTCTGATTTCTTTTCACCTTTTTCATGTTTATTCTCCCCCCCAAATTTTTTTGATGTTTATTTATTGTTGAGAGACAGAGACAAAGACAGAGCATGGGGGGGGGCAGGGAAGAGACAAAGGGAGACACAGAATCCGAAGCTGGATCCAGGCTCTGAGCTGTCAGCACAGAGCCTGATGTGGGGCTTGAACCCACAAATTGAGAATCATGACCTGAGCTGAAGTCAAAAGCTTAACCAACTGAGTCACCCTGATGCCCCAGAAGACCAGTTTTTGATTAAAAATGATGTTTTCAAAATTCCCATTACTTTATATCATAATCTTTCCTAAGTTTACCCTTCCTTATAACTGATTATTTGGGGGTCTTCTAATGAAAGAAATCCAGGAATCAATGCTTGAGTATTTTACTTTCAATGTTTCTTGTTTTCATTTAAAAGTGCACTCAAGGTTACAAATCTTCTAAATCCTGCTCTGAGTGCAGAACATAAATTCTATCATCATTGTTATTTATTTCTAAATAGATGGATATTTCCGTATTGATTTTAATCCAAGAATTATTTCAAAAGGTGTTTTAAAACTTCCTCTGTATCCCACATAGCAATCACAGAATATGAACTATGAATATGATTGATTTAATTTCTACTGTTTGGAATTTAATAATTTTTTGTCATGAATATTTGAAATTTCATGAGTATTTGGAAACTATGGGTGCTTTCAGTTTAGTGTGGATGGTTTTGTGAATGTTTTTATTAAAACAAAGTTAAGTTTGTGACTCAAGCCTTTATGTTTTCCCCTATTTTCTCTACTTGCAATGTTGAGTTATGATAAGTGTTTGTTACAATTTTGCAATATTAAATATGAATATAATATATATACTATATATATAACTATATAACCACATGTAGATATAATTGCTTCTAACCTCTCTCTATATAAAAGTATATATATATTTATTTTATATATTTATATAACTACTTCTAACATTTTGTGCTACATTTTCCTTATTAGGAAAATTAGTCTGTATCCCGATGAATACACCACCTTTAACTAAAAAAGTATTTATTTATGGTACATAGAAGCCCAGTGGAAATCTAGCTTTTGGGGTGACCACATTGTCACTTCAAACAGAATCAAATCTGTGTGTCTGAGGAAGAAGGAAAATGAATATTAGCATTGTCTGTCACAATTTTGTATTTGTCTGAGTGTGAACTTGTGTGTATTTATCAACTTGATAATTTTCTTTTATTTACATTAATTATATTATTTAAATATTAATTAAGTATGTTATGCATAATTAATATAAGTATTGTAACACAGGATTTTATTTTTACACTTTGTTTTATATTTTCTATCGCTATGTATTTCTTCCTCCTTTCTCTCCACCCTCTTCTCTCTAACTTTATTAAATCCTGTTGTCTTTCTTCTGTTTCCCTGTTACCCACCAGCAGCTCCCCTTAGCTTTAACATAAAGCTTAATTAGACTCTTACATACTCTGGTGACAATTTGGCTGATAGCTAAAACTGTGAGCATTAAACTTTTTTTTGTTTCTCATGGGGATTGTAATTAGCTTATTAGGGAAATACTCCCTATTTATAGGATTGCACATCTCATACTTGGCGACTTTTACTCTGTTCCTGTTGACTATATACATAAGCTAGGGGTGCTTTTGTCTTCAAGTAAGAGAAAACTTAACTAGAGGGTTTTAATCAAACAAGAACTACTCTTTAATCAAGTTACTCTACTGGTAGGGGTTAAATAATACCTCACTGATGCCAGATTGAACATCTCTATGATCGTGTTAGTCTTTCCTTATGATTGCAAGGTGGCTACTGGATGTCCACCATCACATTCTATTTCAGGTAGAAAGAAAGAGGCAACCACATAGGCATTGCCTTTGTTAAGAAGACAAGAAGTTTTTCAGAAGTACCTTGAAAGGTGCATTTGCTTCCGTATCCATGCCTACCCTCAGCAGCAAGAGGAAACGGGGAAGCAAGTATCCAGCCAGGGGCAGTCATACAGATTCACAAACAAATCAGGGTTATATTATCAGAGAAAAGTGGGGCAGTGGATCTTAGGTTTGTATTTAGCCATAAGTATCACACTTTATTTTAATTTTTTTGAATATAACAAAATTTATTTTTTTAACATATGCAATTATTTTCCATCATTTACAATACAGTAGTTACAATGACACTCCAAACAGAAAAGAAAAGTAAAATATCAAAGCACCAACTTATATCAGGAATTAAATCCTATGCTGAACCCTGCAAGATTTCCAGTGCTACTATATTTGAGTTTTTATAATTTTTGCCATTTTGGAAGGATTAGGAAGTGTGGAATATTTCCATTTTGAATTAAAAATCTGTTAGTCAAAACCACACTGAGATACCACCTCACACCAGTCAGAGTGGCTAAAATGAACAAATCAGGAGACTATAGATGCTGGCGAGGGTGTGGAGAGACTGGCACCCTCCTGCACTGTTGGTGGGAATGTAAACTGGTGCAGCCACTCTGGAAAACAGTGTGGAGGTTCCTCAAAAAACTCGATAGAATTTCCCTAGGACCCAGTAATAGCACTGCCAGGAATTTACCCAAGGGATACAGGAATGCTGATGCATAGGGGCACATGTACCCCAATGTTCATGGCAGTGCATTCAACAATAGCCAAATTATGGAAAGAGCCTAAATGTTCGTCAACTGATGAATGGATCAAGAAGACATGGTTTATATATACAATGGAATACTACAAGGCAATGAGAAAGAATGAAATTTGGCCATTTGCAGCAATGTGGATGGAACTGGAGGGTATTAGTCTAAGTGAATAACAATATAATAAGTCAGTCAGAGAAAGATAGACACTATATGCTTTCACTCATATGTGGATCTTGAGAAACTTAACAGAGGACCATGGGGGAGGCAAAGGGGGAAAAACGTTACACAGAGGGAGGGAGGCAAACCATAAGAGACTCTTAAACACAGAGAACAAACTGAAGGTTGAGGGGCCTGAGGGAGAGGGGAAAGTGCGTGACAGGCATGGAGGAGAGCACTTGTTGGGATGAGCACTGGGCATCAGATGGAAGCCAATTTGACAATAAATTATATTTAAAAATTCTGTGTGCTTTAAATTTCTTAGAGTCAATCTTTCCCCCACTCCAGTTCCATATTTTAATTGCTCTTGAATTGCTTTTCTTTCTTTCTGAATTTCAGATAAACTCAGTTCTATTTATTTACTATCATTTTCTTTGAGTAGAGTTGACACACAGTGTTATATTAGTTTCAGGCATACAGAGGCAGTGATTCGAAGTCTGTATGTTACACTATGCTCACTTCAATGCAACTACCGGGGGTCACCATACATGGCTGTTACAGTATTATTGACTGCATTCCCTATGCTGTACCTTTTACCCTTGTGAGCCAGTCACTGTGTAACTGGAAGCCTGTACCTCCCACTCCCGGTCACTCATTTTGCTCATTTTCCCACCCTGTCCCATTGGGCGCCATCAATTTGTTCTCTGTATTTATAGGTTGGACTCTAGTTTTTACTCTTTTGTTTTGAACCTGTTTTTTTTAATAAGACATTTAATTTAGTTAAGGTTCTTCAGTCTCTTTGTCGGGCATTGTCCCCGTTGCTTCTCGGGCTGCAACCCCACTTCTTACAGAGGGCCATGCTTTCCTCCACTCCCAGGCTCTCCAGATGTTGGGTTCCTGAATAGAACACACTCCTCTTCTTACCGAAAACTCCTATCCATTGTTCAAGAGCCAACTCAAGGTCCTTTTCCTATGAACGCTTCAGTTCTTCAGCTGTCCTGGGTCCCTGCTCCTTGGGAGGCTGCATTACCCCCCAGTTACCCTCACTGGGACTTATCTGTCTGCTCCCCAGGTGGTACTGATGGATCAGACTAGTTTGTGCATCGTTGCATCCCTAGAACTTAGCAAAGCGTATGTAACGGGTAAGAACTCAAATGTACTAAATGAATAAACAAATGAGCAAAGAAAAACTCTTCAAGAAAAGTACTTTTTCTATATTACTTAAGAATGATTTTTTTAGAAAACACAAAATATTTTGTTAAAATAAAATTATAATATTCTGGAAAAATCTCATTTGTGCCAGCACTACTTACTTTAAGAACTAATCTGTACTCATAGTTTTGGGATCAGTTGTGAAAGTCCATCTAATCTCTATCTCTGACTCCATCTCTTTCTTTCTCTCTGTCTCTCTGTCTCTGTCTCTGTCTCTCTCTCTCTCTCTCTCTCACACACACACACACACACATCACATCACATCACATACAGACAGACAACTCCAGTAAAGCCATGCCTAAATTATCTTATATATGTTGATTTTAAGTTTCTATTTTTATAATAGTTAATTTAAAATTACTTATTAGTCTTCAAATAAGGTGTTATTTTATTTATATCTGATATAGAATTCAAGAAATAAAAAACCCTTTACTTGCTACTTTTGTAAGATGTGGGTTCTTAAATATGGTTTTAAAGATAAAAATGCAAAGAAATGTGGGCAGTGACATGTCAGTGGGTATAAACTGTGGTGTGTCAGAGAGTTTAAAGGCTTATTAAAAATGTGAAGATTAGCTTGATTTTAAAATTCAGTTTTTATTTTCTCTGCTTTTTTATTTTGTTTTTTTTTTTTACTTGAAGGTATTTCCTACTTAAAATGACAGAAACCTCCTGATCCAAAATTTCCAATTTGAGAAGAAATTCCATGAAATGTTGCCAGATTCCCCTTTGTAGTCCCCTCACTCGTGGTAACAGAAGGGGCCTAATGAACCTGATCTAATAATTTGACTGTCAGAGAACTGGGTTTTATTTTGGGCAACACATCTGCCTGAAATGTCAGCCTTTACCTGATTCTCAGACTTCCTTTAAGTGGAGGGAGGAAATAGATGTGACTGTATTAATAATAGTTAAGTGATAATATGCCAGCACGTATTTTAGACCTGTCACTGAATAACAGTCTCCCATAGGTGCATAATAAGGAAAAAAATTGTGTCAGAGAATCTAGTCCATGATGGAAAGAAGGATAAAGTGAGAAACTGCATTTCTTACCTTATATCAAAAACTTTAGGCTAAACACTTCCAACTGTCTTTATTCACAGTGTGTCACTTCTTGCTTTTTAGCTGTTTTCATGGTGGAGCAGAAATTAGACAGAGTTAAAGCCTTTAATTGGCCCTCTGCACTGCCCCTGGTCTCTTCTTCCTTCCTCCCGCCTTCAGACCAGTTGAAGTCTTTGGAATTCCATCATTAACACCCTGTCACATCAGAAGGCAGAGAAGCTTAGAGAATTATTCCAAGAGGTAACGCTGTCTGTGTTCAGCATGGATCACAGGACGTAACTAGTAACCTGTCTCTATAATTCGTGGCATCAGAAGAATCTCAGTCAAATAAACTCTCCTCCTTTTTTCTGGGCCCCATACCTCACTGGTTGTGAACATCCACGCTCCGTTTCTGTGTCTGCAATCACACCCTGTCAACTGATGGAGCCTTAGCAATATCTCCACTGTGAAACATAAAACAAGAATGGTCTAGCTTCCTATAAGTGAGAAGAAATAAATGATGCATGTTATTTTATTTTACTCCCACATTCTCACTTACGGTTCATTCTTCAGCCAGTTTCCCTGGTACACTGAAAGGTCATGGAATAATCAGGTCTAGTGAATGATGAAGGGGCTCTAGTCCCTGAGAGACATAGTTCTTGCCCCTGTGCACCCCCATCCTTTCGTTCACACTTGTCAGCCTCCTTGTGGCATTGGGTCACCAGGGCTACCTAGGCTCTCATCTTACTTGATTGGAGCCAAACTTAGCATATGACCTAAAATATTTGTCTGGTTCTTGCTTCTCATCTTTCCATCTCCCTCCTCCTTTTCTTTCCTTATTTTCCTTCTTCTCTTGCACTTTTAAAATATTCCTGGGCACTGTGTACCAGGAACAGTGTGCTGGGATGGCCTCAAGAGTGAGCAAAACACATGCATTCCTGATAATCCTGTAGGAGAGACAAACACGTAGTCACCCAGATCGGAGATGATAAGAGAAAGAATAAAGGAAGAATCTCATTGAAATTGTTCATATTACAAAGGAGAACTGTCGAGGAGGAAAACTTGAGCTGAGAGCTGCTGTTTACATAAGAGTGAGCCAGGCAAGCAGAGAGAAGACTCTGGTGGAAAGTTCGGGTGTATAAAGGCTCTGAGGCGCGAACATAAGGGTACCTTTGAAGAACGTAAAGACCCGTGTGGGCAAACAATAGTCAGGATGGTGGTTATTTCTGTGAGATGAGCCTGGAAAGGTGGTGATGGACAGATGCAGGATGATACAGGGCAAGTAAAAGATCTGGGATTTTATACTTATTGGAAAGCCAAGTATGTTCATTTCCCACCTAGCAGAGGAGCAACATGAATTAGTTAGAACGAGACAAGTCAGGAGGGCATTCAGAAAGCTTTACATGAAACTGTAGCTTCCAGAGAATTGCAGGTGGTAGCTGTGGAAATGGACGAAATGGATGGGTAATGATATGTTTTGAAATCCAGATTGACAGTATCTGAATTGGGCGGGAAGGAAGGGAGATAAATGAGTCAAGGGTAACCATGAGGTCGTTAGCATTACCAGCAGGGTGGATGGAATTAAATTTACACAGATACAGAAGATTGGGAAGGAATCAGGTTTTGAGAACAAAATATCAAGGGCCCATGTATTAGTCGAAGCGCTTGCAAGCACTCACAAGGGAGTTGTCAGCCAGGTCACTGGAGAAGTGAGTCTGGAGGTCCAGGGAGACCCATGTTTGGGGTCACCTGCATTCCGGTGCAATAGAAAGCTGCTGCCATACATGGGGTCTCATATGGCAAGAGTGGACATAGAAAGAGTCCAGTCCCAAACTCTAAGGAGTTGGACATGTTGGAGATTGTGCAGGCAGGAGCACACTGGAGAGGAGTGGTCAGCGAGGTAAGAGACCACAGCTTCATGGAAGAGAGATGGATTTCAAGTAAGAAGGGGCAGTTAAGAATGTTGAATGTTACTGGTAAGAAATGGATTGGGCCATGTCCATTGGGTAGAGCAAAATGGGCACCTCTGATACCTTCCTATGAGCAGCGTGGTTTCATATCTTATTCTCTCCCGTGGGGTGACCTCCCAGGGCTTCTCAGTTACCTCGTACCTCATGCAGTTGCCTTTTTCAGCTCCTCCCAGGGTCATGGTCTGTACATTTATTCCTGCTACCAACCATTTCCCTCCCCCGTGACTGTGCTCAATGCCCTCTTCTCAGATGACATAGAAACAAGCAGCATATGGGGCATCTGAGGGGCTCAGTCGGTTAAGCTCTGACTTCAGCCCAGGTCATGATCTCACGGTTCGTGGGTTCGAGCCCTGCGTCGGGCTTTGTGCTGACAGCGAGCTCAGAGCCTGGAGCCTGTCTTTGGATTCTATGTCTCTCTCGCTCTCTCTCGCTCTCTCTCTCTCTCTGACCCTCCCCTGCTCTCTCTCTCTCTCTCAAAAATACATAAAGCATTAAAAAAAAAAAAACCAAACAGCATAAACTCCCTCCCCTCTTTATCTGCAAGCTTCTGGATTCCTGCATCTACATTTTTGCACTCCTCATGCATTCCCTTGTTCTCACCTTTCCCTTTCTTCTCTGGGACATCACTTCAGCAATCACTGCCCTTTCTCTTATGCATGCAGGTTCCTGTCTTTTTCTTACTTCTCTGTCTGGAACTATGCTGAGCTACTCCACCCCCAAATACTTCTTGAATCTCCTGATTCATAGGATGCCACCTTCACTTTCCTTTCAGTGACAGACAAAATTCTAAGGGAATATGTATCATATGCCCCTGGGAGTGGAGTGTAACAGCAGGTATGGGAAGAACTGTCACTGAACAGTGGCTCTGCCATAGGTGCATAATAAGGAAAAAATTATGGCAGATAATTCAGTCCAGGGTGGAAAAAACAGAAGGATAAAGTGAGAAATTGCATATTTTATTTTATTTTATTTTAAAAACTTTACATGGCTCCTGAGTGGCTCAGTTGGCTAAGCATCTGACTTCAGTTCAGGTCATGATCTCATGAGTTCAAGTCCCATGCTGGGCTCTGTGCTGACAGCGCAGAGCCTGGAGCCTACTTCAGAGTCTGTGTCTCCCTCTTTCTCTGTCCTTTCCCTGATCACACTCTGTCTCTTTCTCTCTCAAAATTAAAATAAACATTAAAAAAATTAAAAAACCCTTTAGGCTGAATATTTATTTATACATGTTCCCTAAATCTCCCATAAAAACAGCCCTCTTCTCTGAGTTCTGTGACACTTGGGTTCCACCACAGCAGTGCCATCATTCACTTGGTGTCTGCTTTGCCACTAACTTCTGTTCCTTGAGAGTGAGTGGCCACGTCTTATTCATCTCTGAAAGCCGCTCACCAGGCCATGGGTGACATAGGGAAGTCGCTCAATATTTACACGCTGAATGAATAAATGATGCCTTAGAACATCATTATAACTTGAAGAATATTATTCTTATTATAAAATATTGACTTTAATCCCATCCTGAAGAGTATATGTCTCCACTATAACCCAATTCCCGTTTGTGGACACAATTAAATGTAAACTCCACATGCTAAATCTTCTACAAAATCCCTTCGGGAAAATGCAGACATACTCTTGCTTCCACATTAAGCCAAGGTATTCAACATATCAGGAGTCCTTTGTTGACCCCCCAGTGAGAGCTGACCTACCCATATACACGCTATGAACTTTCTAGACTCGGCCTGTGAGGCGCTGTTGCAAATTCAGGTTTTGCTGAGGAGAGAGGATTCCACAGGTCTCATCCACCGGGATGTTCTAAAACCAGCCGTTTCAATGACAGTTTCAATGAAGCTGAGCGTATTTGAAGTTGTTGTATTTACATAATTCTCCATGCATGAGTGCTCATTGGGTGTTTATCTTTCAAAACTCATGTCACATCTGTCTTGCACACCGTATTGCTGATGACACCTTTTTTCATCTTAAATCTGAAGACGTAGGCGTAGTCAGTGCTGTTCCCTGCTCCCTTGCTCAGAAGATCAACAGAATTTGGTAGAAGAGGAAGACCATCTGTTTCTGCAGGTTACATTCTTGTGGATTATTTAAAAGGAAGACTCTTGTGGAAAGAAGGCAACCTGGCCATGAATCTGCTTTTTCCTGGTGCCCGTGGCTTGAGTGCCAGGCATCAGAGTTAGCAGAGTGTGGTAGAAATAAGAGTAATCAGTCCGGTTGCTGCATTTCTACAGGAAATGGGGTGATGTTAGTGGGTTTATATGTTTGCTAATATAGTCAGCTATTTTGCAACACCTTGTGGTGGAAACAGATTGATACGTTATCCTGGAAAAAAAGGAAATGTTTTCTTTGGTTTAAAAAGAGATTTTTAAAAACAGGGATCAGCTCTCAAACTAGAAGTTAAATAAGGCTAAATAAAGAAAAAGTCAAAATGTTTTTTTATGCTAGTTGATTACCAGAAGTCATATGGATTTTTTTCTCATGGATCTAGCCAAAGAAAATACCAAACACTTTTTGAACATATACATATCTTATTTTTATATATGCACAAAATGTATGCAAAAAGAGGAAATTGTGTTTCTTTTCCCTACATCAAAACAGAGATTTTACAAATTACCATATAAGCTATGGCAAGTTTGGTGTTTGCATTAAAACATCACACTTTTTTCCCCCTAAATAATAATTTTCTAAGAGAACTTGGAAAGCACATCCACTAGAGCTTAATAAGTTATTTGGAATAAAACATAATTCCCTCCCATATGAGGAAGTACTCTTGTTACATGTGGACTCAGTTGACCTCATGCTGTGTTTTGGGGAGGGTATTGAACAAGGGTGGGGTTTGTATTTGTGTACTAGTAACATGTGTGCCACTAAATAGTTTTGGCAAATTCCTTCTCCTTTTTGAGTCTCATTTTCTTCAGCTCTAAAACAAAGACATTGGCTAAAAAATGACATCCTCTTCCTTTGGTAAAGAGATACTAATCAACCGGTATAAAGTTTCTGTCACACGAGATGAGAAAATTCCAGAGATGTGCAGGGCAACGCTGTGTCCACAGTCAGCAACACCGTGTTGCACATGTACACACTTAGTAAGAGGGCAGATCTCGTGTTGTGGTCTTTTCACAATGTAATGCAATTTTTAGAAAGAACAGTTGAGGGGTATGTGTGGCAAGAACGACGTGAGTGAGTTTCACCTTGAGGTTGGCAGGTGCCGCTGCCCGTGGTTAGTCTGAGCTGCCTACCACCCGGAGCTCCTTCCCCACAAACCCGCAGGCTTCCTTCTGCCCTTGGGCATCTCCCCCGACCATCTGTGCGGTGGGGGCCCAACCAAACCCAGTGTGAAAGCCACCTCGACCATGATACACCGCTTTCACAGAGGACCCTTGAGACAATCTAGGACGGACTTGCTTATTGTACCAAAGAGCATGCTGAGGGCCAGCAATGCTTTGAGTAAAGTCGCCAACAAGGTCGTTTTAGGGAAAGAACCACCACGTTTATATATTATTCACGAGGTAACCGTGTGTCTTTTGTAAACATAAACAGAGCACATCCTGGGAAAATGTGAGGCAAAGGGGCTGGGCATCAAGAAACCTGAGGTCCTGCCCTGTCCTTGCACCTGCTTCGGAGACTCTGGGTAAATGCGTGTGTCCGTCCTACAATAAATCAGCAGGTTAATGATACCTGAACACTGCACACACTTCTCCCATATGCTTGAACCCTAGAATATAAGACAGCAAAACACCAAAGTGAACTCAATAGGCAGGATTACTCAGGAAGAGTTGGAGGAATTTTCATCTACTTGTGACTGCATCTCACAGAGAAAAAGGCAGACATTAAAAGTGCTCTTGTGATGGCATGGATCACTGAAGTATTGGGATAGTACCCAGGGACTTTCTTTTTTTTTTATTATTACTTTTTATTTTTAAGTTCAGTTACTTAATTATAGAGAGAGCGAGAGAGCAAGCAGCAAGTGGCAGAGAGAGATAGAGAGAGAGAGAGAGAGAGAGAGAGAGAGAGAGAGAGAATCCTAAGCAGGCTCCACACTGTCAGTGCAGAGCCTGATGTGGGAGTCCAACTAAGGAATCTGTAAGGTCATAACCTGAGCAGAAATCAAGAGGCAGATGCTCAAAGGACTGAGCCCTCCAGACCGCCCTACCTGGGGACTTTCTGGTCCACATCCAGCGCAGGGACAGCGCTGTGCACCCTGATGTGCAGAGCAGGTGTCAGAGGGAAGAAGGCCAGGGCTGGGGAGAGAAGCACAGACGGACCATTCAGGAAATAGGAGACAGACCCTGGAATGAGGTCTCCTTCTCCAAAGTCTGGCGGCTGGGGCAGCGCTGCTGGCGTGGGATCTGTGGGTGAACGAAGATGTGGAACGACAGCGAGCCGGGTGAGGCCTGGGGACCGCACCGAAGAGATGTGAGCGCTGGAAACGGAGGCTCATGTTGCGCACCTGCGACAAACAGGACACCAGAGAGGACGCTGCGCTGGTCTGCAGCCTGGCTTCGCGCGACGTGTGTAGGTGTGCATCCTGGGGACACCAAGGCGCAGGGACAAGGAGCGTCATCGGGGACGTTTATAGGGAAGAGCCTTCCAGAGTCCTCTGCTCGCGAAGCTGTGGCAACATCTGGCCTTGGCAGTGGGGACGCAGCAGGGGCACCCGGTGGTGGGTGACACAGGTCAGCTCTCCTGACGGAGGAAGGGCTGGGCCACTCACCTAGCGGAATCGAAGCCACACGGGGCAGAGGTGTTCCTGGGTTAGGGGAAAACAGACGCAGAGCAGTTGGGGTGAAGAAGAGAAAAGTGAACTGCCGTGGGTGCAGACAACGTCTTCCCTTACTGTAGCGATTGAGTTTTACACTGATGTTTAGTTAATTAATGGAAGGCATTGATAAGCATCTGGCAATCGATGCGCTTGCTTCGCCTTGCACACAATCTCTGGCCAAAGAGACACATCAGAAATGAAGAGATGACACCAGCCCACTGGGAGGGCACTGGGGCTGCTTGACTCTATGGATCATTAGGTCCCACTCAATTGTGTGTGTGTGTGTGTGTGTGTCTGTGTGTGTCTGTGTGTGTATTTTGTTCATTCTCCAGTAATCAGCCTATGGAGGAGTTACTAACCTTAATGTTACTTTAATTACAGATTTCTTTCCTCCTAATTCCTGTGGGGCCCCGTTTGGCACCAACACCCTGACTTTTATCTCCACTGGCTCATGTGTAGTGAGCCGACAGTAATGTGCATTATTTATGAGGTAAGGATGTTTCACCATACTTTTTTTTTGACCCAGAACGACACAAACTAATTTTAGCATCATCACAGAATATTGGCCTCTGAAATAGCAGTTCTCTTTTTGAACTAATATCAATGCAATTTGTGAATCGCATGCCCCTACAACTCATCAAGAGGCTTTTCTTCACCATAAATAAAATATGCTAAACAAGAGACAACGATTTGAGCAAATTCCATTGCTAAAAACAAGACACAGATCTGACATGCAAGCATCATTTAGCTCTACGCCAAATAAACCAACCTGTCTAAAAATGCATGAATTCAAACACTGTTGTTTTCTTCTAAAAGAAGAGAAATCAATGTGGCAAGTAGGTGGTTTAAACTCCAATATTCCTTGGTAGAGATTCCCTTTTCTTTTTCAGTAAATAGTAACAAAGTCTGTTGGCAAGAAAGTTGATCAAGACTACACAGTTTTCCTTCTCTTATGGGCCCAGTGCCTTTGTGTGTTACAATTATTGCAGGAAAATCAGCACTAGCCTTTACCCTGCGAATGTCACAGTACCCTGGGAATACGGTGTATGTAATTCCTGCCAATGGAAGAGGTGAACCCAGAAGTGTGCACTCAAGACTTGTGGTGATTTAGACACAGATGTGATTTCAATATAAAATTCATGCTAGCATACTGCCAGATGTAAAATTTGCTCAGTCAAAAAATTTGTGATTTTTGCGATGACATGATAAAGCTTCTGGGCACTGAGAAATGGAAGAACTTTGTCTTCTAAGCAAATAGTTATCACCTGTTACAATAATGTTTTTGGTAAGAACATGTGTTTTCATTATCTTCAGTCTATGCAAGTTTTCAGGGCAAACTTCTTAATGCAATAAAAATATGGCAACATGGTAATATCCAAAGAATAACTTCAAAAATAATGAGATGCTAGGGAAACTCAAGAAATGAAGATCTTATAAGGTTTACTACCTATTTATATGTTTGTAAATTAGGAGACAGTTACACATGAAAACTACAAGAATAGTAATTATGTAGTGTTTCCATAATTAGCACAAGGCATGCTGGAAAATGATACTCAAGCTTTTTGACTTCAAGTCAAATGAGTTTGATGATAGAACTATAATGGACCTATAGTATCCTAAGCTATTTCAAAAATATCACAAATAATTGATCCTTTTATGTATATGTAAATTTTTTGTGCATGTAATATCTCTGTAGGCTTTATATGTGTGTGTATTTGAGAATATTTTTATAAACATAGCCTCGTTTTATCTTCACAAACATTCTCACATAAAAATAGGCAAACCAAGGCCCAGTGACTTGCAAACCTCAGGCAACCTTGTAGAGGCACAGATGCAGAGAGATAATTATACAATGCAGCCGAGAGACATGGACATTAACCTTCCAGAGAAGTACAGACATTAGCCCATCGGAACAGCCATGGCTTTAGAATTCTGTATTGTTTCAGTTGGCTGTGCAACTGATCCTAAATGCAGTTTTCCTAATTAGACTGGTGGCCATAAATATATTTCTCACCTGAGTGTTACTTTCTAAAGTCAATTTGAAAGTCTATGATTTCATGTCACTGCCCAGAGCTATTTCCGTTTTGGCAGAGTCAGGAGGCCACTGGGCGAGAAATCTTAGGTATCTCAGTAATGTCTCCCAAAGAACTTTTTAAAAATAAGCATTGTCTTTAAAATCTATACATGAGAGTTAAGTACTTTCTAATGCACATGAAAAGAAAGTACTCATTTTCAAAACCTCTTCAAATGGAAAGCAGCCAAAGCCGAACATGGCCTTGAATTATTTTATATGCTCATGTATAGGATGGTTATCTATCATTTGAAAATGGCCCCTTACCTACCCATGGGAAATCTTTAAGCAATATTTGTAAATAGACCAAAATTATTTCAAAAATATTGCAAATAATTGATCCTTTTATGTATATGTAAAATTTTATGTGCATGTAATTCCAACAGAGTGGTTGGAATCTCCGGAAAGATCAACTGCTTCTGTTCATGATGAATGTTGTTTGGGTTGTTTCTCACATTACAATCAACCTAGTTAGACCCCAGTCCAGACACCTTTCTTCACCTTAATTTAAATGTTCTCTATTCTACTTTTATGCCTTTCAATAGAAAAATGGCAATAAAAACACATTTAGTGCTTTACCAAAAAACATGCCCTGCAGGGACCAGTCAGTAGGTTTTTCAAGGAAAAATTTCTTCAGGGTGGGATCTTCTGGTGATTTGTGTTAGAATTCTCTAAGAGTAAGTCAGGGATCTTTAGTTTCAGTATTTACCTTGTTCACACAAAAATGTGATAGTCATGGGTACAAGAGAGCTTCTCTAAACATCATTGTATGCTCCTATTGATGACCTATGATAGCATCCTTTTGATGTTTATCAATGATTTGCATGTAGGGCTATAAAATATATTTTTAAAAAGGCACTTGCAAACAGTTAACATTAAGACTCACACAGTTTTGTTAACATTGCTGAAAAAATTGTAGAGTTTTGTCTCCATGTTCTATGTGTTGACTGTGTGGCGCATATGATCATAAAGTAATGACACCCCCATGGCACAATACACACAGGGCTCTATCATTGCTAATCGTCTTGCATGCAAACCCATGTTTCTAACAGTGATAATATTTTTTTTGATGGATTTGTATCAGGTTTCCCAGATTGTCACTTAGTTAATCTTGCCATGGAGCCCATGAAATTTCTCATTAAACATAGTGCATCAGGCTTTTCCTTTTTTGTGCTATGTAATCTCTTATAACCAATCACACGATGCAAAAATTGTGTATTTTTCTGTGAAGCATCAGCTTTGCCCTGGCTTTCACTTTTAGCCTTTTCTTCTGTGGCTTTTGTTCAAGAATCTTTTACAACTAAACATTGCTTTGTGGGGATTCGTTTAGTTAAAATTAGGCCACACAGCCTCGTCAACCTTCTTGAGTGATTGTACCTAAGACTGTAAACTTTAAGAAAACAGGCAAATGTGGCAACGGAGCCAGTGATCTGCCTCCGTCCTGGGCGCTCATGTTCCTCCCTGGGGACATCTTGTGCCCTGAGTGGATGGGCCCAGCCAAGGCTTCGACCAGGTGAATGCACCAGTGCCCAACTGTGCACCGCGCCACAGCAAAGCCCAATGTATGTCACCTCTTTCAGACAACACATGTAAGTACAGGCATTCTGTTTCCTTCCTGTCCCTCCGTGAGTCACTCTGGACTCTCCCTGAATTGTACAAATAACCTCCACACTGTGGAGACCACCATGCTTTGGAGATAGGAAAACTGTATCAGTCAAATAAATTTCCCTGTGGTGACACCAAGAAAAGATGGGTGTGGGAGGCATGGAAAGAAAGTAAGGGTTTCATGAGATTATCTTAGGGAGCTAGAGAGCGAATAATTGAAACCACATCCAAAGAGGGCAAAGCAATGTTGGAAGGGTTGTTTCTTCTACCTTTCATCTATAAGAAGTCCCATCATTTCTTTGGATAGCCTGGAGCAATAAAATGACATGCATTTAAATTAAGAATCTGCAGCATACTTATCAAGCATCTTAAATGAGGGTGATGCTCATTTTTCTTTTTTTAAATTTAGGTGTGTCTCAAATGTTGTAAGTACTTTACATTAAGTAGGATAAAACTATTTTAAAAAGAATGAGACAGATGTTTTATTAGAGTTGCAGAAAAATCCCACAACTGTGTATAAACTGTTTGCTGCTCCAATTGCTATCACCCAGTTTCTCAAACAATGAGCAGATCCTAAAATATAATGTCCCCATAAGAATAATGTAGTAAGTTATATTTCATTTCCCCTTGGTGACAAAGATGACAAAAACTAGTAAGAAAGAGTATCTTAAAGGTGAAGATGAAATAAATAACCATCTGACGGTCTTTATAGTAGTTAGTGTGTATATATTGATAACACAGCAAGAAAGATATATACTTCCTTTGTAAAGGATAATTTATAAAGTACAAACCAATCTTTTGGATAGGTAAGCTGTTTTAAAATTGTGCAATATAGATGCATGCCTTTCTGCACTCAAATGGGATGTTTAAATAGGAAACACATTTATCAGCCTGTGATACATCTAAATTCCTCTTATAAAATATATTCCCATCTCCATTCGTGGCAATTTTCATGCTAATTAGTTTTTTTGCCTTTCCACAATAGGCATAAATTAGCATGAATATCTGGCTATATGTCTAGGCTGGATATGAAAACACTTTGAAAGAGAAGAATAACTCGCAGAGTTTAGTGTGAGATAAGAAAGACTTTAAAATCTGTAAATATGTCATTTCCATAATAAAATTTTATTATATAAATAATGTGCGTTCAATAACTTTGGACTGCAGTTATTTGGAAATTATAAATGGTGTTTATTACTGATGCTGAGAAACCGATTACAAAATAAAACTGGAAAATCTCCACGTTTTTGGCTCTTCTGCAAAATAATATGCTCTAGGATTCTGGTCCCATACAAAACAACCTAACAAAGCCAGACCTTCGCATTTGCCTTCTATGAAAAAGACATGTCTAGATTTTAAAATGAGCGCGAGATGTTTGTCATCCTGGCTGATAGCCTGTCTGGGCCTCCGGAGTATGCTGTCACGCGGCAGCCTTCCATTAATCCGACTTGAGTGGTACCTGCTTCCTGAGCATTCGGTGTTTACTCTGAAGAGCTCATCTTCATCACAGGGGTTACTGTGCTTTTCATAAGGAGATACCTAAAGAATCGTTGAGATGTGGCAGGAAATAACTGTAAGAACACAAATTAGCAGCACTGGTCTATCAGCTGGTCTAGAATTTTCTGTGTGTTCTGTGGGACTTTTGTACTCTTTCCCTTTCATCTTGTGCGTTTAAAGGAAAGATGAGATCAGTTTGCGCAATTCCCACGGTGGCTTGACCAGTTCTGGGAGCACTAGTCAAACTGTGGCCACCCTGCTAATGCTCCTGATCCGGTGTTAACCTAAAAAACTTGTATTGCCATAACATGTTTATTATTCATATGGCTTTGCTAAAAGCTTACAACCTATATTATTCCATGGATGGTTATGTTTATATATTTTATTTTTTTATGTATGCACATTTTACATACTTTTATGTTATGTTACAAATTCATTTTATGAATTTTATATATTTTTCACCTTCTTAATTCATCTTTGAAGGGTGTACTTACAAGGCACCACATAGAGAGGGCTTCTGGTATTTAGCCCTACAGAAAAAGGGCGGGGCCAAGAAAGGCAACTACTATTTGTGGTGGGCGTGACCCAATGCCAGCACATTCCATACACTGGATCCTCAGATCTCGTTTTAACTCTTGGAAGTAGGTATATTTATCTTCATTTTTGCAGACGAGGGGGCAGAGACATTAAGTAGCAAACCTAGAAGAAGCAAGCTCTCAGAGACAGCAAATGGTAATGCTGGAGTGGAAGCTAGATTAACCTCAAAGCCTGAGACTTTTCGTTACACAAGCTTGTTCCCTTTAACATAAGTATTTGATTCATGTTAAAGGTAATTTTATCGCGACCTGGATGGTTTTTATAAGCTTATTACTTGTAGCTCTACAGTTCTGATACCTGAGTTCCTAAGTTTTGAATCTGAACTAAGGGATCCTACTTACACATTATGAGGATGAATTACTGGCAAATTCCAAGTTATTGCTGTGGCTACTGCTGGCAGCTGTGTTGGCGGCATTGGTGGTGGTAGCGTGCGTGCGTGTGTGTGTGTGTGTGATATTATTGGTTTGGTCAAGTTCCATTTAAGATCACAAACAGTCCCCTGGATGTTTGAAACATTTTACAAACACTTTGGCACTGGTATTGTGAAATACATCAGAGTAGTTCTCTACATCCATGGGACAAACTACTCCTAGACCTGACTTAAAATGACCGTCATTTTGTCAACCATGCCTCTGTGCAGACAACGTGGTCTGGGGTCAGCTGGGTGCGTCTCCTGCTCCGCGTGGTGTTCGCAGGCCCATGCTTGAGTCTGCAGTCAGTTAGGGTGTGACGCTGGCCTCAGGGGATGGTATTGGGGGCCAACGTTGTTGACATGTGGGGTGGCCGGGGCTGCTGGACCTTTCCCCTGAAAGGCCCTTCTCTACACTTGGTGTATCATCCTCAGTGAGACCAGCCCGGACTTGCTACAGAGGGACAGGCAGGGTTAGCAGAGGGTGGGAACATAAGCTGAGGTCAATGCCTGATGTCACACATGTCACCTGTGCCACAACCTCTTTGTCAAAGCATGTTATGGGGCCAGTTCACATCCAAGGGCTCGAGGAAGAGACACCCCTCCCTACTTTGCAGGAGGAGAAGAAAAGAGTTTGTTGTCATTTTGAATTCACCATGAACATAGGAATTTAGAAGGTGGTTTTCTTCAGGAAGCTTTCCATGCAAACCACCCAAAGGAATCAAAATATTCTTTGTTTGAAATAAAAATGAGCCCTGAATTTCCCCCTTCCAGGAAAATACGTACATCTTTACTAGTTCTAGCATTTACTTATTTGTTCGGATAACCTCTTCTAATGTAAACATTCAGCTGTGTGACTTATCTGATACTGAGTGTTCAGCTGGAGACAGAACAGATCAAATTCTGACATTGACTGTTGAAAGCAGTCTACTTTATTTCCTCTCCATGCGTGAATAAAGAGATTGATGTGTCAGCTAGAGTCCTGGCACTTTTGCAGCCTTGCCTGCTAGCTGATAAATAAGAAGGGCTTCATTGAAAAGAAATATTATTTATTCACACGAATCTAGAATGCATGAATCTTAGCAAGGTTTATTTTCACTTAAATCAGATACAGGATGATGTCTGATTCTAGATACAATTCTACCATGACCCTCAGATTCTTCCAAGCAGATTTCTACTATACAATCAGCAGCACCACATGCAACATGTGAAGCCTGCAGTTGAGGAACTAGAAAAAAAAATGACACTGAGAAATCAATATTCTTTTCGCAGCAGAGATTGTGCAAAGCAAAATACTGAATTAGGTTATAAAGTGCTTCATAGGCTTTTCCTATATGTTTATTTTAAAGAAGAGTTACTCTTGTCACTTAATAAGACTCTTCAGATTCTAATGTTTTGTTAATAACCAGCTTCTAGATCAGGAGTTTGCTGTGGCAAAGCTGTGAAGTATCTTCCCAGTAAGTCACTGACAGCCCGACCAGTGAGACCGTATGGTACAGGCGGTGATGTTGTATTCGATGAAAAGAATCTGTTAATTGGATATCCCATTCTTCAGCCCTGCTAGGTTAACAAAGGTGTTACCAAGCTAAAAGAATTTTATAAATACAGACATAACGTAGGTGACTTTCAATATTGTTTAGATGGATTTAGATGGGTACATAGACAAAAGAATGCCAGGTTGAAAAAAGTTGGTAAATTTGAAAATCATTATAACTGACACTGATTTAATTTGATAATCACATCACTGTCCATTCAGTAATGAAGCAATAGCTCCTATAAGCAAAATCTGTCCTTCATTGAAATTATTATATTAGCAACAATGCTTCTATCAGCAATTTCTCAAACAATTCAATCTCCATGTCTTTCCACTGCTGTATATTTTTTAGAGGAGCGGCCCCGAGGGTAACATTTTAACCTTTATTTGCTTTTACCACACTTTTAGATCACTTACCTTATTACATTTATTGTATTAGTTTCAGAGTGTCGATCGGGGTCATAACATTTTAAACACGATCTGAACTCTTAGAACTTTTAGTGTTTTTCTATTTTAATTAATGGAAGGTGTGAGAGGAGAGCAGTTTGAGTGGTGGGTCCAGAATGTGCAGGACACCGATGGTGTCTGTTCCAGAAGCCTTCACATAGCACACAAAATCCTCATTTGTTACCCTTTTTTCAGGGACACGAAAGGTGTGTTAGTACCATCACTTATTTTGAAAAATTCTCATATATATTCTCAGATGTAATTTTATAAGTTTTCCCCTTTATTAAATGGCTGAAATAGTTTTACTTGGAATTCTGATAGAGATACACAGCTTCTGAGATTGAAAAATGTTATTTTTTATCTGTTAATCTCATTAAACTTTTATGTTTGATTTAACATGTTAGTAAAAAGCTCTATATTTGGCATCAACATATTGACTTTTGTGCCCCCAACATATGATTGTTGATGTTACCAACCTATATAATCTATATGTTGCTTTTGACAAAGGGCATGGAATAAAGAGAAATAATATTCCATAAGGAAATTGAAAGCCAATTTTCACCCAATGCATAGGCTTCTTACTGTTTACTTTGTGTTTGCTTCCTGACTGTAACTTCTTCATATAAAAAAGTATTAAGTCTACTGAGATACTTAGTACAGAGAATTTTTTTACATACTTCCCCTGTTATGTAACATTATTTATTTCATCTTTGGCAGTGTAATACAGATTTTATCTACATTTAGTAATAGATTTTGCAATTCAAGAAAAAAATGTACAACTCATTCAAAGTGGCTGAAGAAAATACTTCCAAATATTACACCTAATTATTTATAGTTACGTTCTGTGTCTTAAAACAATATTAATCATTGTAATTACTATACCAAATATGAAATAGGGATATTTGAATTTCAGCTAAAAATGTATTAATGTAAAAAAAAAGAACACTTTCTCTTCTCAAGGATACTGATGATAATAGGACATCACATTTAGTCAGTTAACAAACATTCATCAAAGAACTGGTGAATGCTGATATGTTGAAATCCTAGACCTCAGGGCTCAGAATGGGACCTTATTTAGGACTAGAGATGCCGTAGGTATAATTAACCAAGATGTGGTCATTTTAAAAGAGTGTGGCCCTTTACATTGGATTAGGGGTGGAGTAAGCCCTTCATTAGATGTGACTGGTATTCTCATAAGATGATGACCATGGAAGGCAGGGGCCCACAGAAAGACGACCATGTGGCCACAGAGGCAGAGACTGAGCAATCCATCCACAGGTCAAGGAATGTCTAGAACAGCCTCTTCTGGAAGAGGCAGGGAAGGAGGCTTTACTAGAGCATTTGGAAGGAGAGCGTGGCTTTGCCAAAGCTCAATTTGCACTTCTAACCTCCAGAACTGTGAGACAACAGATTTCTGTTGTTTTTCAGTCATCTGTCTGATGGCACTTCATTACAACAGTCCCAGGAAACCAATATACTGAGCAATAGCCAGGGAAGGGCATCACCCATGTGAGCTAAGGTCACCGGCTGGCCGCCACTGCCTTCGATACTCTTTACAGTCAAACTGCCACTGCGGTCCTCAGCTGATCTTTGATTCTTGTCATTAAGGTCACTCCTATGGCCAGTTGAAACCTGAAGGTCTGTGCGTCAGAAAGGGGAGGAGAGCGGGGGTCTAACAAACGCATGGAATTCTGCACAAACTACTGTAGCATCTTAGTCCCTCCTTCACTGACCGCAGTGACACCTTTCTGTTTAGTACCTAGTCTGGTGCCTGAAATATACAGAGAGCTCAATACATGTCTTTCTTCAAGTGAGGGTGTTAGGAGGATCCCTGTGGTGTGGTTCCAGGACTGCTAAGGGACAGCACATCCACTGTCTCCATTCCTGACAAGGTCACACATCTCAGCAGTCATGGTCCTCAAATCCAATTTAGACTTGCTGAAAATTCAGCAGAGCTACGAGTCCAGATTCTTCTTTTTTTTCATAATTCAGTGCACGGTCTAGAAGCATGCAGGGTGCTCTGTGCTCTTTTCAGGACCCCCTTTGCCATCACACTCCCTTCCTTCTGTGTGTTTCTTTAAAACCCACCTGCCCGCAGCATGGCCCCTCAACTCTAAATTGGAGTTTTTACACCTTGAGCCGGATGTTTAGTGGGAATTCTTTGAACTTCTATTTCCTCATCCATAAAATAAATGCATTGATACCAACCACACAGGAGTGCTGTGAAGAAAAAGTGTTCATGTATATTAAATGAATTCAGTAGTATCTGGTTATTAAAAAAAAAAGTGCAGCTATGGCTATTTTTAAAAAAATTTCAGACCCTATTCATGCATCACTTATCTTGTGTTTCCTGTTTCCTCCTCTTCTGTATGCTTAATATTCTGTCTATACAGCTTTCACTTTCCTTACCCCATTGTTTCCTCATTGTTTATTGCCTGCCTTTCTTCTTATGTCAGGGGCTGCGGTAAACACAATATCCCACACAAAACAGGTTTCAAGGTTTGGATTTGAATGGTTTTATGGTTAAGAATCTTGTGAAGATCTAAAGGTAGCAGAGAGATCCAGACATCTGTATGAGTGAAGAAGGTATGACTTTCTGGAGGGTCAGTGTTGAAAAGGAAGATTCTGGAAACAGTAAAGAAATTAAAACCAAAATCTGCCGTCTTAATTTTGCCTGGGGCCAGCCCTCCTATTAAACACTTCTGTTGCCAGCCACAATGTATTCCTCAGTTTTCTGTAGAGTTTAGATATCCTAAACGCTTCAGCTTACCATCTGGTTTTAGCACAGTAAAAGAGAAATTACGATCTAACATTCCTTTAACTAGAATATGAGCATTTTAAGTCATTCTGCTTAGTCATTGCTTTCCTTCCCTTCCTTCGGGCGATTAAACATGTTATGTGTCAAGCTACTAAAGCATTTTCCAGATCAAAAGGGCTTTTTGATGTTTCAGACCCTCATGTCTCTCTTGGGATGATTTCATAATGGTTGACGTATGCGGTAGGGCCCTGGAGGGTGGAGGAAAGGATACGAAGAGTCTCCCATTATCCGGAGCACACCCGTTGTTGGTTCTGCAGAAGACATAATTTAGACACTTCCTAGTCTTTTATAGAGGATGCAGATCTTCCGGATACAACAGAAGAGAACAAAAATGTCTCATGAGAAGTGAAGTGTAATTCCTCCACTTCCAATAAAATTGAGAAATGATCAATTTCAAGGGTTTTAACTTTGCATATCTGGAGGCTTAGGTAATGCTCCTAACTGTTAGGAAGAACTCATAAATAGTAACACAATTCTGAGGAATATCTTTTTCTAGATATTAATTTTCTTATTTTTTTTAACTCTTGCCATTTTTATTCTGCCCTCATTGGGGAATTAAGAGCACAAATTGAACAACAACAATAAATACCCTACTATCTGTTATCCTTTGGCCCCATCTGAAATTTAGAGCAATAACTTCCCTCTGAAAACTTCTATGAGGGAGGTCAAATGGCCTGTTTTGTTTTGTTTTCAGTTTATTGTCATTGTTGAGAAATGAGAATATTGAGTCATTGTCTTACAGCAAATAAGAAAATGATATTCTCTGTTATAGCATGGTTTATAAGCATTCACTGCCTATAGAAGTTTAGTTAGTAGCTTAAATCATATGCTGGTTATTTTACATTTGTTCCTCCAGATCCACTGTTCAGTCTTCTTCCCTGTTCTATGGCCTGAGATGGTGTCTTCATGTTTACACCTTTGAGACCCCTTACCTTCTGGCTGCTAGTTGAGTTTGGCCAATGAGAGGTAGGAGAAGAATTCCAGAAGGTGGAAAGAGAAAGATATAAGAGTATTCATTCCTCCCATTTCATCCCTCCTTGTGGCCAGAGATCCTTTCGGATCATGGCTGTAATTTTCTTTGGGTTCTTCAGAAATAATGTTTTCCTATTGTTGCTAGTCCCTAAGTACTTCACTATTCCTCTCACATTCCTTTACTCCTTTTGCAATTCTGTAAATAACCCCTTGCTTAGTTAATTGCCTCCCCTCCCTGCCCCAAGTTAGCCATTTGTTTCCTTTCCTTTCTTTTCCTATTTTCTTTCCTTTCCTGTTTTCTTTCCTTTCCTGTTTTCTTTCCTTTCCTGTTTTCTTTCTTTCTTTCTTTCTTTCTTTCTTTCTTTCTTTCTTTCTTTCTTTCTTTCTTTCTCTCTTTCTCTCTTTCTTTCTCTCTCTCTTTCTTTCTTTCTTTCTTTCTTTCTTTCTTTCTTTCTTTCTCTCTCTCTCTCTCTCTCTCTTCTTTCTTTCTTTCTTTCTTTCTTTCTTTCTTTCTTTCTTTCTTTCTTTCTTTCTTTCTTTCTTTCTTTCCTGGTTGCTTCTTTTTTCTTCCTTTCTCTTCTCCAATAATGTGCAGAATCAAATGCCAAGACAAGACCTAGGAAACTGAGTTCCAGAATGGGATTCTGGAGTTATGTTGGATTATGTTGCTCACATATGTGATGGATTCGCAGCATAATATCCAGATTATTCAAGTTTCTGTGGATGTTCAAATGGGATAGAAGGAAGGATGAGGCATTTCAGACATCAATATACTGAGGCACTTGGTCACCATAGATGTGCATTAGTTGTCCATTGTTGCATAACAAATAATCCCAAAAATGTAGTGCCTTAAAACAAGAGACACTATTTCACAATTTCTGTGGGTCAGGAAACTAATGTGGTCTTAGCTAAGGGCTTCTAATAACCTGGAATCTATAAGGGGATCACCATCAAGATATCTACTGGAGTTGTTGTCATTGAAGGTTGAGCTAAGGCTAGGGAATCTGCATGTTAGATGCCTCACTCACAGGAGTTTTGGTAAGACACCTCCTGTTCTTGCTGGTTGTTGGTGGGAGGGCTTAATTCCTCATCATATAGGCCTTTTCATATGGATTCTCTGAATGATGCCATGTAATTGGCTCCTCCCTGAGTGAATGCTGCAAGAGAGAGGGCAGGAGGGAGCCATATGCCTTTTTGTGGAATTGTGTGGTGTGGAAGCTACAAATCATTGTTCCTACCAATTCTAAACATTAGAAATCATTAAGTTCAGCCTACACACAAGAAGAAGCAAAATAGATCCTACCTTTTAAAAAGAATGTGAAAAAATCTGTGGAGATATTTTAAACAAAAGTGATCACAATGGTTTTGAAATATCTGGCTTTTCCTGATTGTTTATAAAAATCTACATGTTTCAATGGACAATGAGTCAATGAAGACAAATTGACAACCTTGAGCTCTTGCCTCAATGCCTGAGTGATGAGTCATAAAGCCTCTTTGATGACTAGTAGAATGTGTTATTTCCTATAGTCACAGGTCCAACATGACCAAGGATTAAATCTGAGGACTGTTTTTGAGTGTCAGAAGGTTGCAAGGCAAAAACGTACTCAACCCCATCAGATCTCTTCTCCACTAGTTGGAAAAAGATGGTAGCTAAGTTATGAGATGAGAGCCATGGCGAGACAGAGAAATCCCCAGCACTCAAGTCTTTCTTGTTTCTATCCAAGAAACCACCCTTCTCTTGCAATTTAAATGGAGATATAGACTTAATAGTCATCAGCATCTGGAGTGATTTGGTGTCAGATTGTCTGGAGGTTGATATAAAGTGAGAGAAACAATGGGTTGAAGACAAAATCTACCTGGCAAAGAATCCATGGAGAAGAGTGCTCTGGGAGAAAGAAGAGAACCGCTGGAATAGAACAAGCCCAAAGCACAGGAAGAAGAGGATATTAAGAAGGAAGAGGAGATTAATAATGTTAACACTCCAGGAAAGCCCATTGGCTTTGATAATAAGCTATTAATTCTACCTCCCAATTCTCTCAAATCCTGGACACTTCTCTGCAATCCCTTTGACATTCGCATGTGCATGCCATCACTGTTCCTGTGGTCTGGCCTTATAACTGGTTTTCCCATGTCCAGGCTGGATCTCTACTCTAATGCATTCTCTGCCAGCTACAGAGGAGTGTGCTCTAAAACCAATGGTACTGATGATTGCACAGGTCTGTCTGTATATTAAACCATCGACTTGTACACATTAATTGGGTGAAGTGTAGTATGTAAACTATAATTCAATAAAGCTGTTAAAATAAGTGCCATAAGCCAGATATCAATGAGATTATTTCAGATGGAAAGTGGAGATGCAAAGATTGCTTTCTGAGGGACAAGAGAACAGAAGGTGAGCTCCATGGTGTCAGGAACTTGTGTCCATCCCACAGGGCGGCAGACACTCTTCTGTGCGAAAACAGTGACTGGAACAGAGAAGGTGCTCAGTGAATACTTCTTGAATGACTGGATGAATGAATGAGCAAGAGATACAAGGAAGTGTGGGGTAAGAGAGAACTTTTTGTTTTAGGGTGAGGTTGAGTATGTTTTTAGACTGAGAAGTAATAGCTGGGAAGAAATAGCTGAAAAGAAAGGAGAGAAAAAAATCACTTCTTGGGATTAACTTCCCTGGTAGAAACTGGAATTGATTTATCTCTGTATTTGTACCTGCATATTTAGAAGTGGACAAAGGAACACTTTATCCAATGAGGTTTTGTGAAAAATGAGCACCAGTAATTTATTTTGATGAGGTGGTGGTTATTTTCAGTGCCTCCCTACTGAGAAAGTTTATGCATTTATCTGATTGTACTTCTTTCTACAGACTATTCGCTGTTGAATAAAAATGTTTTCTTGTTTAGTGTAGCTTTGTGATTAACTTATTGATCTCTGTTGTATTTATTTCTTCTGACAGCAAATAAAACAGTGGACAAGAGGTTTTTTGGGGGGCTTTAAAAATTTTTGTATGTTTATTTACTTATTTTTTGAAAGACAGAGAGAGAAAGAGAGGGAGAGCAAGCCAGGAGGGGGCAGAGAGACAGGGAGAAAGAGAGAGACTCCCAAGCAGGCTCCGCACTGTCCGTGCAGAGCCCAATGCAGGGCTCAAACTCACAAACCCTGAGAGCATGACCTGAGCTGAGACCAAGAGTCAGACACTCAACTGACTGAGTGACCCAGGCATCCCAGAATTTTTTTTAGTTGAGAAAGAGAGAACAGTGGGGAGGGGAAGAGAGAGAGAGAGAGAAAGAATCCCAAGCAGGTTCCATGCTCGGCATGGAGCCCAACCTGGGGCTCTATCCCATGACCCTAGGATCCTGACCTGAGCCAAAAATCCAGATTTTGATGGTCAACCAGCTGAGCCATCCAGGCACCCCATGGACAAGAGGTTTATGCCGAGTTGTTAGAGTTGCACACACATGCCACAGACTAACCATTGCTGTTTCTAATACAAATCATTAATATGCCCCAGGATCATAATTGTTCTCTGAGAAAGAATATATCATTGCAATTTTTAAACTGCTAACCTGATTTTTCATTTGTGTTTATTCTCAGTAAGTGTTTCATGTGAAACTATATTTTTCATGAATACTATTTCTGAGAGATCTGGCATTTGGCAATTATTGACAATTATTGTATCTCTGAGGTTACAAAAAAAAAAAAACAATGCAGGAAATGAGAAAGAAAGATAGAAAGCCCTGCAGGGAGCCTTAAACACAATCTCATTATTCCCCAGAAAATTGAAAAAAAGGCCATGTTTTGTCTCTTTTTTAAATTTGTTTATTCATCTATTTTGTTAAGTTCCATATCAGTGAAATCACTGTATTTCTCTTTCTCTGTCTGATTTATTTCTCTTAGCATCATATCCTCTAGGTCCGTCCATGTAGTTGCAAATGGCAAGATTTCACTCTTTTCTATTCCATGGTATGTGGAGTAGAAGTCCATGGTATATAAACACATAACCATCACTTCTTTACCCATCCATCAATCGATGGACACTCGGGTGATGTCCACATCTTGGCTGTTATAATACTGCATGTTAATTATACTTTAAAAAAGTCATGGTTGACATTGTGATCATGTAAGTTTCAAAATTATATTGTTCTACAGGCTCGTTCTATGGGTAGATTTTTGTATAGGAACTAACCATGAAAAATAATCCAACATAAAAAGGAAGGGATTAGGAAAAGTAGAGATTGAAGAACATTAATCAAGAGGTAAATGTCTTCAAAAAATTATATTTGTTATGCCCTCTTTAAACACCAAGAAAGTGGATTATCTCAAATCATTATGCATAATTGAATGATTTGGAAAACAGAATTAATACATTAGACAATTTTTGAAGCAGAAAAGAATATAGAACAGGAGTTCTTTTGAAGCAAAAATATGGATAGTAAAAAGAGGGCAGAAAAAAGGAAGTTGGAGAAAGTGAAAAAAAAGTAATAAAGGGAAAATAAAGGAAAAGGCCAAGATGTTACAAGAAAATAGAGCTGAGGGAAGTCTTAGGAGTTCTGCATTAATGAACGTTTGTGAGGAAATGGGGTGCCCCGCTGGCTCCGACTGGAGACAGAGCCACTTGAACTTGGGGTTGGGAGTTTGAGCTCCACGTTGAATGTAGAGCTTGCTTAGAAATAACATCCTGAAAAATAAAAATGTATTTAAAAATACCGGTGCCTGGGTGGCTCAGTGGGTTAAGGCACTGACTTTGGCTCATGATTTCATGGGTAGTGGGTTCCAGCATCACCTTGGGCTCTGTGTTGACAGTTCAGAGCCTGGAGCCTTCTTTGTACTCTGTGTCTGGGTCTCTCTCTGCTTCTCCCCTGCTCACCATCTGTCTCTGTCTCTCTCTTAAAAATAAACATTAAAAAATTTAAAAAATGTATGAGGAGATAAAAGACAAGCAGCAGCATCATTGTTTATTTCTGTGCGCGCGGTTACGTCAGCCCTTTTGGACAGGGCCGGGTCATCTCCAGTACCAGGTGCGCAGCGAGACTCTGGGGAGAGCAGGTGGACAGGGTTTTGACCAGGAGGCAGTCGGAGGCCACAGGGGATGCAGTCCCGGCCTTGGCTGCAAGCTGTTCTTCCCCCTGTGAGATCACAGAGCACACTTCGGAGAAGTTCCCATCTGTCCACCGTGCTTGGAGCTCACGTTTTAAGTGAGCTGTCACACGCCTGTACACACACACACACACACACACACACACACACACAGGGGAATAGCCGCTAAATGCGGGCCCCTGGGCCCCCTCTCCGCTGGCCCTGGCGATCTGAGAGTGAGGAAGGAAGGGAAGGAATGAAGAACAGAAGCACTCCAGGAAGAAAGATGGGAAAAGAGAGAAGCAGGACTTGGAGTCAGAAGAGAAGGGAGAGAGTTGGGGCCCTAAAATGCATGTATAATTCCGGTAAGAGGAATGCACATAGAACTTTCCGGAAGCTGCCTTAGTCAGTCAGGGCTGCCACAACGAAGTGCCACCAACTGAACTGGAAGGCTTGAACAACGTGCATTCATCGTCTCAGAGTTCTGGAGGCTGGAAGTCAGGGTTCAGGGCCCCCGCTCGGTTGGGTTCTGGGGAGAGTACTTGCTCTGGTTGCAGATGGTGTCTTCATGCTGGGTTCACCTTCCTGATGGTGGGTTCAAATGGTAGAGGACAGAATGGGAAGAAGGGAGAGCGGGGAGGAAGGGGAGAGAGAGGGAGGGGGAAGGGGGGAGGTGGTTAGAGAGAAAAGGGGAGGAGAAGGAGGCAGAGGGAGGAGGAGGGGAGGGGACTGGGAGGTAGTGGGGGGAAAGGGAGAAGTGGGGGGAAAGGGCTGGAAGGGAAGGGGGAGAAGGGGTAAGAGAAAGTAGGGGAGAGGAAGGAGGAGGAGGGAAGGAGGGAGGGGCTAGGAAGAATCTTCCAGACACTTATAAGGGTACTAATCCTAATCATAGAGGCTCCAGTGACTATCTAATCCTAATCACCTCTCTAAAACCCCGCCTTCTAAAAGGATCACCTTGGAGGTCAGGTTTCAACATGTAAATTCAGGGGGACACAAAAATTCAGTCCATAGCAGAAGCCTTTTTCTGAATTGTGTGAGGATGATGATAGTACTTTGAAAGTACACAGTTATTATAGTGTGTCAGGAATGGTTGCAAAATCTGGGTTACTAAGGTATAGTTTATGTGCAGTAAGGCCACGGCTCTATGTGTTCAATTCCATGCATTTTGATCACAGTGTAGACTGCTCCCAGCACAATCTACCGGCGGGGGCAGTTTTAAACTCACTCAACACAGTGATGATGAGGCAGGAACCTTTATTACCCCCGTCTTACAGTCAGGAAACCACTGCACAGAGAGCTCAGGTTCTGAGGGACAGAGCAGGGCTAGGACCCTGGAGAGCCTGATTTTAGAGGCTGGGTTTTGGTGAATGGGCTTCACATTTTGTTGAAAAACTTTAATTTAAGAAGTTAAATATGTTTTCTAAACTTTTTAGACTTGGGTTTGTATTTTTCTCACACAATATGCTGAGAATGACCAAAGAAACAGTTTTATTATGAAGACAAATGGATAGATAGAAAATACAGATAGGTACTCATGAAGTACTGTAGGTATGTGCACTGATATTCTGCTCGTTAGTTATTCTGTCCGCAGTATGTACTTAAATGGACTAAGCAATCCTTCCTTAATACAGTTCAATGTGAAATTTGGAAAGAAATGAAGGTTTCTGAGGATCTGTTTCTATAATTAAATGTACCATACTTTGGTATGGCCTTCTTAAATGTAAATGCCAACAATCACGTGATGTTAGCGCTGTCCAATTCCATCAGAAATTCTGGCAATAATATGACAGACAGTGAGGAAGATATGCCCTTGTCTCTAATATCAGTTGCTTAAAATACACACACACACACACACACACACACACACACACACACACACACATGCACGAAAAGTTCAGATCCCAAGTTCAAGGTTGGGTTCCAAGAGATTAGCAGCAGTGTGGGTCAGTAGCGTTGGATTAGAAACTGAGAGGGAAATGTCAGTGTCTCACATGGATGCTCTTAGTAGCTTAGGCAGTTTGTGGGGTGGGGGCTGGACCAGACCCTTTCCTGCATGCCCCACACCAGAGCCGTAGGATACCATAGTCCAGGCAGGTGCTGAAGACCTGGATCTGTCAGCTGAAGCCCTGTGGGCCCTGTCCTACACACGAGGATGTCCTTAGTGCATGCCTATTCTCCATCCAGTAAGATAGAAAGATGAGCTTTCCAACCACTGTGAATGTGGTGGGGATTTGCATGTGTTCTCGTACAGGACACAGGTCTGTCGCCAAGTGAGTGACATTGTTGCGTGTGTTCTATAATTTGGAGGTGATTTATGGATTGCAGGGATTATCTATAATCCCAAGGATATTTACTATATGTATATATATTTACAGTTTATAAAAGTATAAAGTATTGTATATATATGTATTTATGTTTGTGTATTTTAATATGCATGTGTGTATGTGTGCTGTTTATTCTCTATTTTCTTCTGTTGAGTTGAACATTTATGCTATAAGAATTAATGAGTTAAGAGTGTGTATTAAACAGGCATATGTACAAATGATAGTAAGATTATCATTTACAGAATGCCTCATATATGGCAGACATGTATACAATTTTTGTGAGGTAGGCCTTACTGCTCTTTCAATTTTACTAAAAGTAATCGGAATCCAAAGGGGTTGATTTCCAGAGGGTCCCAGCTATAAATTATTGGGTTTGAATCCAAACAATCTGCAGCTTAATATTGTGACATTGAAGTTACATACACTCACACCCCCTACACCCCACACCCCCCACACCACACATACCACACACTCACACACCACTCACAAACACCACACACACACACACACACACACACACACACACACACACACAGTGCAAGCCCCAAACTGAGTCTGTTCTTATCTATAGGGGTGATATCTTAAAAAGAAGAATTTATTCTCATTATTCCTTTCTAACCTTTTGTTGAATGTATTGCATTAGGCTGTGTGGCAGAAACACAGAAGCTAGCTTTGATATGTGTCCTCTAACAATTATTAGATTTTTTATTTACAAATATTTAGCTCAACATGGCATTCTTAGTTTCTACTCATTGGTGCTTGGGAGGCATTGAAAATTAATCAGAAGGTATGAAAAATGTAACTTCATTTTCTTCCTGTCATCCAAAGGCTTTGCTCAGACTGCAGCTATTTTTCCGACACAAAGGGCACACATAGCTTATTTGTTCCTTTTACCAGCCATGTGTCTTAATAACAAGTACCTATGGCTTAGCTTTCTAAAGAGTCTGAAATAATAGCTTGTGTATGTGTTATCTTATGACTCAAAAGATTAACTGATCGATTAGTCTCAGGACGATTTCACTTGATGAAGTATTTTTTTCCTTTCGTTGACAAGTCACACTTTTCATTTATATTAATATCGGTGTTTTCCTTTCACTTACAAACTTGGTTATTTTCACTGCACCCTGAATTCCTCTAGGAATTCATGGCTCTAGGGAACAGCTAGTCTGCTGGTCTGGGGGGTAGGTGGAACGCAACTCCCTCCCTCGCCCTTTTCTCCCTCCTGCTCCCCCCTCCCCCCCACCACTCCTGGCCTGCCTCCCTCCACCCCTCACCAGCTCCTGGTCCATTCCCTGCTTTATCTTCGTGCCTGTCATCACCTGGTTCCAAGACACCACCTCCCCCTTTCATAGCTACTGTTGCTTGAATTAGTTTTCTATTCCAGGACAGTGATGAGAACTCTGCATACAGTAGATTGTTTAGTCTCCAGAATAATTCTGAGGGGTAAGCCTAGGCATCACATGTTCACAGAGGAGCGGTCCCTGATTCAGGAGTCACAGGATACTGTACTTTCAGTTTCTGATGTTTCCCAGCCAACCTGGGAATAAATATATGTGAGAGGTGGTAAGGAAATATATTAACGTATTGGAGAGCTCGAAATTCATGAAGTGAATGTTAATCACATGTATGCACATCTAACTTATGCCAAATGTAGTCTGCCTTCAAGAACATAGCTCTTCTTTAATATAAATTATGTGCATTTGAACATTGCTAAAAAGGAGATTATCTAATGAGCAAGTAATTACATTCCAGGAAATCATTGTGGATATAACTAAGGTTTTTGGAATTAACTTTTCAGGTCCATTAGTTACCACTCAAAACAATTTAGTTATGGAAAACTCATTGCGCAAGAAATTATGGGTTTCAGTCTACCTAAGTTAAAAAACCAACTTTCAGAATATGTTTCATTATTGTATTTTATTTTATATACATGTAATAATTCCCATATATCTGTCTTAATTCAGTCATCTTATTTTTGCTTTGTCTTAATCACATTGCTAAGTACTTCTTATTTTGGCATATCTTAGCTTGGAAGTTCAGGTTTATATTTCTTATCCTCTTCTGTATTTTTTAACATATATTTATGGATTCAGAAAATTTAATCAAAACATAATTTCTTTATGACAGAATGTGGGATTGAATTTTAAGTGTGGAGAGATTTGGATAATGAGGCATCTGTGGTGTAAAACCTTGAATAGATGTATTTTTAGAAAAAAACTATACCTGAATATATATGTTTTTGAAATGGTTGCATGCAAGGATCATTAATTATATTTAAGCCTAAGAAAATCTTAGAGATCATTTTACTTCTATCCTCTTGTTTTATAGCTAAAGAATGACCTTTTGAATTTAAATGAACTTCCCAATTACGCTAATGCCTGCTCCTTTTCTCCTAGAAGTTGATATTGCAAACCTACTTCAAATTCAGACTAAAGAAACAATAAACAAATCCTTTAATTTCCAGCTTTTACAGGATTTAGTACCAAGCTAATACAGGAGGCAAGAGGAAGGACTTGAGCTTGGTGCCTGGCCTCCTGACTTGGGTGGGTACTCACCAAGATGAAGCTGTTCGAGGGGTGTTGACGGAACTCTTGAGCTAGGGTTGGGGTACAGTGGACTGGAGCAGGAGGTCTCCAGGAGCTAGGTGTTTCTGTAGGCCTTGGAAGTCAGGAGACAGGTTTAACAATGGCTTTCTCCAACAGGACACATCCCCCTTGCTGTTTGGGGAGAGGTGAGTCCACTGGACTGAGGGGAGCATTATGCTGAGAGATTGCCAGGAGGGCGCTCAAGGTGCACCATGCCAGCCCTAGGGGCACAATGTGGGACCGCGGAGGTGGGGGGTTGAAGACAAGGCAAGGGGAGAGGTAGTCTTGATAAAGACACGCAAGACATGTAATGGGAGTGATTTTCAGGATTCATAATTTAGGGAAGGGGTGGTAGGTATAATGGGGCTAAATATTTCAAAAGTGAAACTCTTGAGAGGTGAAAAAAGAGCACATGTTGCCCTGGAAGGAGTTCCTGCGGCAGCGGAGGGAAGCCAGGTTTGGATGACGTTAGGTGACTGCTCTTTGAAGCTGCGCCTGTCAAGATGATCTATCATCTTCCCTGCATCCCTGCTGTTCCTGTCTTAGTTTCTGCCTTTCCTTCCCTTTTCTGGATTATTCACTAGTTTCCCAATTTCCTTCCTTCCGCTCCCATCCTTCTGTTTCAATTCGTGTGTTACCCTGCGGCCAGAGAGATTGTGCCAACGTACAGACGTTTCAGGCTCACCCCATCGCCATCAAAGCGCTTTCCCCTCTTTAGTTGGATTCATCTTTTTCAGACTTTCCATTACATATTTCAGATGCCGTCTACTGTTGCCTCAGGTTCTTTCACCCTCTAGAAACACTTTTCACTTAGTAGCCTCACTGACTCACTAAAAGCACGCCCCTCATCACAGCCTTTCTCCCTCAAGCCAAGCCCCCAACCACAACCACGCCCCTCACCACAGACTTGCCGCTCAAACCACTCCCTCCACCAAGGCCACACCTCTTATCACAGCCACGCCCTAATGACAGCCACGCCTTCTCCTCAGCCAATCTTTCTCATCACAGTCTGGTGCCTTCAATTACGATAACACCCCCCCCCCCCCCCCGCCACAGCCACGCCCCTCACATGACCACGCCCCTCATCTTAGCCACGCCCAGACTATGACAACGCCCCTCACCAGAGCCTAAAGCGCAGAGTTGGAGCTGCCTTAAGTACCATGCCTTCTTGCCTCTTCCTCTTTATTTATGCTAATTTCCTCCACGGCAATTTGCTCAACCTCCACAAATTTATGCATCCACCTCTAGTGTCACCTCTTCTTGGTGACATATCTAAGTTCCCAGAAGCTTTCAGGCTTCTTTATTTATATATCACCCTGAAGATGTTGTGATAGCATGTAAACTGCATTTAGTACATGTTCTAATTTCGCCTTTTCATTCACACTAGAGAACCTCCATAATAGGAACTGTGCATTTGATTTCACCCTCTCCACTTCTCACGGAGCTTCGTGTCCAGGTGGATACCCAATAAATGTTTGCTAACTCAGAGAACGACCTGATCATTGGAAACAGTCAGAGACCCCCTCAAATTCAGTCTTTTTTCACAACCACAGAGCTTCTCAGTACAAAATTGAGCTATAGGGGTTTTTGCTTAATGTTCTGCTTTAATTGTCCTGTGCTCATTATGATGAACTCCCCTGGGGAGGAAGGAGAAGCTGCCATTACTTCCTCATTCTCTAGAACATGACGGCTTAAGGAGACAAGTCAGAATCCATCTGATGACTTTGTTTTTTGTTTTTTAACAATCTGATGAAATGAGTGAGTGCTTTTTCTTCCTTTCAATGTTTGACCAATTTTCTAATTCATTTCCCCCTAAATTTCTCTTCACATGTTATTTTCCATTCAAATCCTATGTGTGATACAATCTATTAGTATTCTCTCCATCTAAACCTACGGAGCACACATCGCCAGAAATCTAGTGTAACTTCTATGAGGTTTTTTGGGTGTATCATAACAAATTACTCCAAATTTAGTGGCTTAAAACAACAAATATTTATTCTTTCATAGTTCTGGAAGTCAGAAGTCCACAATAAAGGTGGTGGCAGGCCACACTCCCTCTGAAAGATCTAGGGGAGAAGGCCCCCTTGCTTCTTCCGGTTTCTGGTGGCTCCTTAGCTCATGGCCGCATTCTTCCAATCTTTGCCTCTGTCTTCACATGGCATTTCTATCCAGTGTGTCTGTGTGGGTACATCTCCTTCCCCTTTCTCAAAGAAGGACATTAGTCCTTGGATTTAGAACCTGCCCTAAATCTAGGATGATTTCATTTTGAGATCTTTAACTGATTACATTTGCAAAGACCCTATCCAAGTAACGTTACATTCTGAAGTTCTGAGTGGACATGAATTTTGGGGAACAATATTCAACCCACTATATATCCACTCATAAGAAACATCCTCAAGGGGTGCCTGGGTGGCTCAGTTGGCTAAGCCTCTGACTTCGGCTCAGGTCAGATCTCATGTTTGTGGGTTTGAGCCCCACGTCAGGCTCTGTGCTGACAGCTCAGAGCCTGGAGCCTGCTTCTGGTTCTGTGTCTCCTTCTCTGTCTAATGCTCTGTCTCTGTCTCAAAAATAAATAAAAACATTAAAAAGAAAAGAAACATCCTCTAATCTCTATCTTCACAGAAGGTAAGCAGGATATTTTTAATAGAAAGAGAACAGAGTCATATAAGGTTGACAAACAATTTATCATCAACCCAGTTTTTAGAAGCTGTAATTAGATGTCGAAGGGCAAAGATCGTTTCTTAAAGCACTGCATTTATATTCAGAATGTACATTTATCTAAATATGACGGAGAGCACAAATCATTATTCTGAAGAGAAGGAAAGATGATTATTTCTCAGGCTGGTGTGGTGGCTCAGCTCCCTGAAGCTGTCAGGAGTCAGGACAGGCTCTTTCTCTTTCACTGTTCCATCCTGGGGTGTTACTCTTATCCATGTGACTCAGGACAGCTCATCACATGCCTCCATTCCAGTTTTCATGGAGAAAAAAGGGTAATGACAAGACTACACTTCCAAGCATTCTTACACATCACTTTGCTCATTACATCTAGTCAGAAGTGCATCACGTGGCCCTATACATAGAGCTGCGAAGAGAGCTAGAATATAGAGGGTTTGTTTTGAAGTCGTGTGTTCAGCTAAACATCAGGACTCCCTCCCTAAGAAAGAGAAATAAAGAACAGATTTTGCAGGGTAATTAGCATGCAAAATCACCCTCTGCAAAACCTTAGCTACCATGTGCTTAAGCATATATCTTAACACACTTGCAATGTCTGCACAATTTTCTGTAGAACTTTTGATTAATTCCTATGTTTTTTAACATACAGTTTCTGTGCTTCTATAACTTTATCCAAAAAAGACTCATCATTTATTGTATGACTATCACATGCCAAACATTCTTGTAGTCAATATACATTTATTGGGCACCTACTGCTCATCAGGTATTGAAAATTTAGAGGGAGGGAGGCAAACCACAAGAGAATCTTAAGTACAGAGAACAAACTGAGGGTGGATGGGGGGTAGGGGAGAAGGAAAATGGGTGATGGGCATTGAGGAGGGCTCTTGTTGGGATGAGCACTGGGTGTTGTATGGAAGCCAATTTGACAATAAATTATATTTAACAAAAATAAAACTTAGTGGTGATAAAGATGGATGGAGTCCTTGTCCTTCTGAAGAAACATGATCTCTAGTGGGTGGAGAAGTAATCACTTAAAGACAAATAAGCAAATTCAATAAAATCGTATGGTGATAAATATTTTTGAGAAAATAGAGTGTTATATAGACAGTGTTTTGTGATGAGTTTATTTTAAAGAAGACAGGTAGGCTACCTTGAAGTTTTTCAGCAACTGTGAAATAAAGATGGTATTTTTTCTATTTACATTTTTGAAGTAACAATGGAGTAACATCCTCTCATTTTCTACATGAGCAAATTGCCCAAGGTCATACACCTGGTAAAGCCATTGTCTGAATTTAGAGGCTGATTCTGGACCCAGTTCTCTGCCTTGCCACTAGCCTACATTTCCTCAACTGACTCTCTAGAGTATTTCCACTTCAACTTGTAAAATACATACTTCTGCAATAGCATTTTAAGATGAAGTAATAAGCTAATGATTTTATCCAGCTCTGTAATTTTCACATTTCATTGAGCTATACTTCAAAATTGGTTTCCAAAGTGTAGACATGAAGGGCGCCTGGGTGGCTCAGTTGGTTAAGCATCTGGCTTCGACTCAGGTCATGATCTCATGGTTCGTGGGTTCAAGCCCCACGTCGGGCTCTGTGCTGACAGCTAGCTGAGAGCCTGGAGCCTGGTTCAAATTCTGTATCTCCCTCTCTCTCTTACCCTACCCTGCTCTCACTGTCTTTTTCTGTCTCTAAAAAAAAAGTGTAGACATGAGCAGTGACAGACTTACTGGGATTATAAGTCGCAGGACCTTGCCATTCGGGGATCAGTTAGAAGATAATGGGTGCTATACTTGCTGAATAAAAGATGCCGGGTGGGCGGGGGGAAGTACATGACAGTAGTCTCCAAACATGAAGGGAGGTCACATGAAAGAGCTGAGATTGTTTTTTTTTGACACCACAGCACCAGAATCTCAATCAAGGGGTAGAAGTTAAAACCTTACAGTATTTACTATATGGCAGGGACTCTATGTACATTAACTAAATTAATTCTCATGACAATAGTACAAGCAGATATTATTATTATCCAGAGCTTACCAAGGAGGTGACTAAGCCTAGGTAGGTTATTTTATCTGCCCAAGATTAAAAGGGAGAGCTGAAGTTCCCACTTGTCATCTGGCATTATCATCCATCCCTAAAACACAGTGTTATCCTGCTCTGGGTTGAAAGATTAGCTCCTTAGACAAATGTGGCTCTGATTAATTCAATATGGGGTGCGTTGTGATAAAAAAAATTCTCTCTATCCTAAGATGGGAGGATGGAGGGCATTAGTATGTGGTGAAGAGGTTGGTTAATCTCTTTCTTATTCTCTTTGGACAGATTGCATATCCACTCAGACTGAAGCCATAGTCAACTAAAGAGTAAAATCCAAAAATATCAGTGTGTTGGCTACATCTTACATCACTTAGTAAAGTATTATTAATGAGAGACAAAATCCAATCCAAGATGCCCAGTAAACTGTTAATAAATTAAGGGAATTTTGCCTATTCTCCTGAACATGAGGGTCCTTGGGCAATTTGGTTATGTATAGCCATGCATCTTATGTTTCTGCAGAATATGGATTTTCTGGAGCCCTTCATTCTTAAGATAAATTTTGCTTGAAAATTCAATAATATAAGAGTCTAAAACATGGAACAACTGTTATTAGCAGTAACTAGATGAATCTCGAGGCCATTGCCCCCACACCACAGCTGTCACCAGACTCCTCTTGCTAGGAAACCTGACCATATCTAACATTGTTTCTTGCATCCATTTCCTCATACCAAGATTTTCAAGTGGAAAGTGAGAAGAAAGGAAGAATTTGCTAGGAAACCAGCCCCAGAGCTGACTATGCTCCAAGAATATTTTAATAAGACTTCTCTCATTACTGTTAATACTTAGAGTCCTCACAGATGCTATCAGCCAACAGCCAAACTAAGGAGCTGTTTTTTCACAAAATCTTCGAGGCTCTGGAACAATGTCCCCTAATTTCTTAGACTCTACTGCAAGCCCTATTGCCAAGTAGCATCTCCCAAAAGAAACAGGCAAAGAAGGTGTAATCATACTGCCATTCCTAAGGGTCACTCTGAATGTAACATATAAAATGTTTCTCAAGTTCACCACCTAGAGTAGTTGGATTGGATAACCAAGACATCAAGGAAGTTAGTCAATAAATAGATGTACGGGAGATTAGCTTGTTTTGTCTAGCATAGAACCCAATATGCTATAATCTGGAAAACAATATATGGTGCTTTCCTTTCCCTAGTTCATTATATTGGGAATTTTATTACATTTACACTATTTTCCTTCTACCATTATTTACCATGTGTGTTTGAAGTGGTTAAGGCTATCATTTTTTCTAGAGAGTATAAGAGCATAGGGAATCTCACCTCAATGGAAATACATCTAGGAGGTTTGAATTTATATTCCCTCCAGACAAACCAATTGAATATGCTTCTAGATTACCTCTCTCTCTTTTTTTTATATGTAGTTTATTGTCAAGTTTTTTTTCCCATTTAACACCCAGTGCTCTTCCCCACAAGTGCCCTCCTCCATGACCATCACTCCCCCTTCCCTTTTCCCCTCCCCCTTCAGCCCTCAGTTTGTTTTCAGTATTCAAGAGTCTCTCATGATTTGCTTCCCTCCCTCTCCCTAACTCTTTCCCCCCTTTCCCTTCCTCATGGTCCTCTGTTAGGTTTCTCCTGTTAGACCTATGAGTGAAAACATGTGGTATCTGTCCTTCTCTGCCTGACTTATTTCACTTAGCATGACACCCTTGAGGTCCATCTACTTTGCTATGAATAGCCAGATTTCATTCTTTCTCATTGCCACGTAGTTTTCCACTGTATATATAAACCACATCTTCTTGATCCATTCATCAGTTTCCATGATTTGGCTATTGTTGAAGGTGCTGCAGTGAATATTGCGGTACATGTGCCCTTAGGCATCAGCACTTCTGCATTTCTTGGGTAAATCCCCAGCAGTGCTATTGCTGGGTGACACACACACACAAAAGGAGAGTTCTATCAATAGTTTTTTGAGGAGTCTCCACACTGTTTTCCAGAGCGGCTGCACCAGTTTACATTTCCACCAACAGTATAGGAGGGTGCCCATCTCTCCACACCCTCACCAGCATCTATAGTCTCTTGATTTGTTCATTTTAACCACTCTGACTGGTGTGAGGTGGTATCTCAGTGTGGTTTTGGTTTGTATTTTCCTGATGATGAATGACGCTGAGCATCATCTACAGAAATGATGCTCAGGATTGCCTCTCTTTGAAGCTATGCATGTGTTTGGATAATAATTATATGGAAGCAATATTTGGGACAAAGTGTGTGCGTGCATGTGTGTGTGTGTGTGTGTGTGAGAGAGAGAGAGAGAGAGAGAGAGAGAGAGACAGAGAGACAGAGAGACAGAGAGAGAGAGATTGAAAATGCAGGGGAAAATGTGGTTTTCTGATCATTGGTTCCCCAACATCCAGAGTTTTGGGGAACTTTTCCACCCTTCATTTACATGGTATCAGAGGTATATTACTATAATAGCAAGATCTCCTTTCTATATTGGATTCGGTCTATGAGCCAGATTTGATCTATGCTGGGCCAGTTAGAAATACCTCCCTAGATATCTAGAACCATCTCTCCAGGAATTTGCACTTGCAATATGTAAATTCAAGAAGGCTAGGGAGTTATCTTTCCCATCATGGAAGCTAGATAAATGAGGGAAGCCATTGTAAGTGGGTAAAGAGACAGAGTGGAGCGGAGATGAGGAACTGGGAATCTTTGTTTCTCATTCTTCCTGAATCCCAACAGTTTTCTTGTCTCAGGGTTCAGCGAAATACTTCTATCTTCTTATAATGGCCTCCTTTGTTTTTGGTGTGCATTAGCTTCAGCTATATTCTGTTGCAAGTAACTAAAGCAATCTTAATTGGAAATGTCAACCTACAGATTTCTTAAGATGTTAGCTCTTTGTTGGTAATGACTGTCTGTCTCATAAACCTATTAGGAAAGAGAATCCCCATGGACTTCTTTTAATGAAAATTTTTGTAATTCCCCTCTTAGAAGATTTTGTTTGAGGGATGGATGTGCCGGTGAGTTGGGGATGGATTTTTTTGCTATGTTTTAAGTCTCTCTAGTGTTTGGTTATAGATTTCTATGTTTTTGAAATTCATTTGTTGTGGGGCATGGAGATTCGAATAACTTTTCCTTCTGTGCAAGAACATATCCCTGGTCCTGTTCCCTTCTTCTCTCTTTTCCTTCTAAATAAGGGAAGCAGTGCTCATTTTCACTGTTTCAACTACTCACAACATTCTGATGCCCACTTCTACTTAGCCTGTATTTTGAGTACTATATTTTCAGTTCTACTACCCACATTGGAAATGTACTGTAGCTTAATTTCTCTTTTCCACACATTCAAGCCTCCACACCAAGACAGTTCCTCTACATTTGCTGCTTTTTTGAGTCAAAATCCATACTATCCTCCTAGTTTCGCCAACACAAAGACTGGGAGTTCCGTTTGTGGTTCAGTCTTATCTGCTCCCCATGGCTCACTGTTAAGTTCCATGGTTTTCTGTCGCTTGTTCTTGTACTTGCTCTGTCAGGACATTTTAGAGCTTATCCTGTTGTTCTCTCTTTTTAGGTAATTGAGGCAAGGTCAGGTACATATTTTTGCATATCTTTTGGGGCTCACCCTTAGAATGTAACACAGAGATGTGAACATAATCAACATTCAATATGCATACTTATGAGATATTTCACTTAGAAATCAGTCTAATAAAATATCCCTGATAGAAAACTACCAAAGAAAAGGATTTTTAAAAAACTTAAAAAAAGTTTTTTAATGTATTTATGTTTGAGAGAGAGAGAGAAAGAGAGGCAGAGTACACATGGTGGAGAGACAGAAAGAGAGGGAGACAGAATTTGAAGCAGGCTTCAAGCTCTGAACTCTCAGCATGGAGCTTGAACTCACTAACCATTGAGATCGTGACCTGAGTTGAAGTCAGACGCTTAACCAACTGAGCCACCCAGGTGCCCTGGACAAGGATTTTTAAATGCAGCCAGACTCTATTAGTGGTAAATAAAAAGATATAACATAAATACAAATAAAAATGTGATTCCATGTTTTAATTTAAAATGATAAAAGGAAATTCAACCAATGACAAATATTAAAATAGTTGTAATATCAAAAGTGAACCTGCAGACACATTTCCAAAGAATGTGCAAAATAAGTCAGTTATTTAAATGTATTTGATTCAGCAAAAGAGATACAATTTTTCATCTTTAGAAACACCAGTGAGCACTTCCAGAACAATACCTAGACTCAGAAGACAGGTCCATTTTAAACATCACCCTCTAGCATACTCTTTCAGTAACTGATGGGGAGAGGCTTCAGAACTAGCTCAGTCCTTCTGGTGTCACAGTGAGATTAAGAATTCTACTTCCCACGTCAGGGCTTTCAAGCCACAGCAGGTTGGAATCACTTACTAATGTGCTTGTTAAATACAGAGAGTCCTGAGCCCCTCTCTGGAATTGGGTCTATGCTGATAAAGGACTTCTGACCATTCTTATGCACATGAAATTTTGAGGAACGCTGTTCTACCAAAGACTGTTGACATCAGCCAGGTTAGTTTCCACACACAGTAAGAGAATGACTTGAAAACTTAAGATAATCATCTACAGTTCTCTCAACTGTTCTTGGACTCAGCCTCCTCAGATGCAAAGGAGCCTGAAGGGCCACGGAGAGATGTATGGTGCCTCCATGAATCTAGATGCTCAGGGTGCAAATGTAGGGCCACACATTTGCAGAAGCTCCAAAGGATTAGTGATCTTCAGTTTCACTCCTGTGCAGAGAAAGCTACACTGAGTTGTTAAACTCATTACTGATATATGTCTTAGTACTGTCCAACAGAGCTTAAAATTTTAATGAAAGTAAATCTCCCTAATGACTGCTCTAGTGTTTTTATGTGTATGTTCCACTAATTTATCAGTTGGTTTTCTTAAAGAAAAAGTAGTTTAATTACCCATAACAACACTATGTCATTTCAGAAACTTTAGAATACATTTCTTTCTTTATATTTTAGTATGTGCTTTTAAAATTTTTGGGGTTTTTTTCTTGTATATTAGGAAAACAAATGGGCGAAGAGCAGAAAGATGGATTGCAAGCTGTAATTTAATCTCAAGGTACTGATAATATCATAAACATCATCACTATGTACAGATTGAATTACAACTGTGTAATCAATCCCTCTCCCTATCTATTATCTGCCACACAGAACAAATGATGGCAGGGGGTCTAACTCAGAAAATGTATCCAGCAACAAGACTGACAAATGCATGGAAAGTACTTTGGAAACTTCCCAAAATGGAAGGACCACTTACTGCTAAAAATAAATGAATTTATGGCTTTTCATATTACTATTGGGGCTAAACCCATTAGTTTTCTTTATGAAGACAAAGTAAGAACTTCAGAATGGATCCTCCTAGAACTATTACTTTAATGAAATAATGTCTAAACTTGACATTCTGTGAAGCTTTGAAACTAACACTCAGTACTTTGCTTAAAGAGGGCCATGCAATCTGGCATTTTCTCCTGTCACATATGCCTAAACCACATAAAAAACAAATGATCCTTTGTTTTATAGAGTGAATCAAAATTAGATATTATCTTTGAATCATGGCTTATAAGTTATTAAAAGCCCTTACGGGCTTTAGCCTATTACAAGATTTTTGAAAATGTTAATTTGCAAATAATAGTGTAGGCATCTTATATACAACAATGTGGAAACAAAGAGAATGTACTCCTGTAGGTAAGGACAGGTACATAGATATATTACATCCAGGTCTAAAAGTCAGTTTCTGAAGGTACCCAAGGCTTTTTCTAGTGCATCACTTCTTACTTTATAATCACTGTAGAATTACTCTTTGAAGAATTTCTTTGCACTGTATATTTATAATTATAAATGTGCGCCCTTAAAAGAATACAGTAATTTCTTAAGATGAAGTATACTCCCGAGTTCTGTATAATTGGAATTGGATGCAGTTTTCAAATGGCCCTGAAAGACTTTGGTGAGATGAAATAAAATCAGAGTAATTGTTGAAAATAATTACTTCTGAAGTAAACAAACAAAACAGAACTCAAAAGTGGGAAGAGAGTGTGAGATCCACATTGCTTACTTTGTGCCCAAATGGCATTATGGACCAGTAAACTACCTACGGGAAGATACAAGTACTCTTACAGAGGGTTTATCTTCTAGACGTGTATTCATTTCCCATAAACTGGAGCATCACTTTTGTTTAACGTACTAGACAGTATTGATCAAACATTATATAATAATCCCTGGAAATACGCCATGTTAGGTAAATATATTTGAATAGAGAAAAAGGTAGCTTGAAAGTCCCTACTAAGCAAATATCATAATAAATGCTTGTAATATCCACCTAAGGAGTTTTAGTGTCTTCCATATGCCAGGCAGTATTTGAAGGGCTTTAAATTTTAACTCATTTAACATAATAACCATATGAGATGGTTTCTCGTGTTATCCCATTTTATAGAAGAGAAAGAGGGCAGATGAATCAGGGAACTTGCTCACGGTCACACAGACGATATGTCACAGCTGAGATCTGAATGCATAAATATGTGTGCAGAGTTCATACGGTCCGCCATGATGTTCAGCATCTCAGGAGCAGAGATTAATACTATGTCTTACATACAGATTCACAAGTCAACTGCCTGCATACCCCAGGGCCATGGTGTATATTTGATATTTTCTTATCATTCCCCAAAACATGCTTTGAGACTTGAATTGTTTCTAATTTAAGTGTTGTATTATACGGTTTCCCCTGAGAGACAGAGCCAAAAGGTTTTTTTCTTTATCATTTTTTATCTTGGCTCTCAGTTTTTATTAATTTATTTGTGTGGGTTTTATCCTGCTTGAATGGATCTCTGAGCTACTTTGGATTTGTGGTTTGACATTTTTCATTATATTTGCAGCTTCTGTGCCATTATCTTTTCAATATGTTTCCTGTACATTCTCTTTCTCTTCACCTTTTGGGACTTAAATTTACTTATATGATAGACCTTTTGGTATTGGTGCAACACTCTTTGTTTCTCTGGTCTTTGTTGTGCTATTTTCCCCCTCTTTGGGTTTTGGTTTGGACATTTTTCTTGATTTAGTTTTAAGTTTACTGATTCTTGTTTCAGGTGGGTCAAGTCTGCTGATGAAACTGCCAAGGAAACTCTTCATCTCTGGCATTTCATTCCATATTTCCTTATAATTTCTATTTCTCTGCTGATATTCTTCATTGGTTCCTGTCTGCTGTCCATCTGGTTCCACTGGATTACTTAATACACTTACAATATTCATACTTCCCAGGCTGAGAGTTTCAGTATCTAGAGTCATTTCCACATCTGGGTCTGTTCACTGTTTTGTTTTCACAATGAGTTGTTTTTCCTTGCCTTTTTTGGTATGTCTCATAATTTTGACTGAACATTTAAAACCATGTAAAGAACACCAGTGACTAAAGTAAACAGAAATGCCCAGAAATGAGCATGCTTCCTCATGTTCAAGGAGATGGCCTTAAGGTGGTCAGGATCCGGGCTAGACTTGGGGGTCATTGCCGCGGTGGTCATGCTCAGTGCATCGGCGTGTCTAGGCTCCTCTAACAGTGGGCTGACACTGAGGTGCTGAGGGTACAGGCTGTGGCCCTGAGGGGGTTTCTAAGTGTTTCTGCCACAGCTCTTAGCGCTTTCTGCACATCTGTGCTACTGGGACGTTCCTTTCCTCCATGTTCCTGCCCACCTCCCATCTGAGGACTTCTGGGGAGTCCCTGTTGCAGGATCCAGCTTCAGGCCTGGGGGTCCAGGCCTCTCAGCTGCCGGCTTCCTCAGCACTGTGGCCTCTGCTCCCCTTGGGCTCTCGTTGTGGGTCCCGTGTAGGGCAGTCCCTCCCCTCACTGCATGGGTGTGGAAACCTGGGCACCAGAGTGTTTCTGGTCCTCCTGAGAGTAGAAGTTTTGATTGTGTTTTCACCTTACTCCAGCCGTGAAGGTTCAAGATTTTTTCCTGCTTCTCCCCAGGAGAAGAGACACATGTTTTTCCTCCAGCCAGACCTTTTTACTTGTGATCTCTGGTCAAGGGCCTTTCTCTTTCTTTGAAAGAAGAGCAGCTTAGGAAGTTGGTGGGGCTTTATTCCATCCTGCTGCTAAACTTGGAACACTGGGATTTGCTCTTCCTCCCTCAGTATCTTGAGCCTTTTGCTTTTAAGAGGGAAAAGGATACTCAAGGAAAGCAGCCATGAGCCTTTCCCACATTGAAGCCAATTCCTGTACCTTTCCATTTGACTGCCCTGCCCGCAGTGATTCCCCTGAGTGTCCATGGGGTCTGACAGCAGATGGAACTCCCCAGGGATCTGGAGTTTCCATGTTTCCAAAGGTGTTACTCAAACCCACACTCAGCCTGTAGCAATTTATCCAAAATGTAGGTGCATTCTTTCCCACTCATGTGGTGACCACCACTTCATCCCAAGCACTGACCTTTGCAGGATCCAGTTCATGGATCCTGTCTGTCTTCATGGGGATCTGTCTTCTCTTGAATTCCAGGCTACTTGCTCTCTCTACCTCAAGGCTATTATAAGTACAAAAACAGTTGAGATTTCTTATCATCAGGGTAGGAGAGCTGCTTCTCCTATCTTTATATGTCTTTAGCAGAAAGACAGGCTTTGTATTTTAAGGAGCCAAACATCAGGTAAATATTGTCAAACTCTGTCATTTTCCAAGCTTTGCCACATCCATGGAGCTTAAGAATGGAGGTACCAAACTTTAGAATGAGAATTTTGTGTGCTATGTTAATTAGAATAAATTAAAAACATTAAGATAAATGAGTGACATAGACAAAATCCTTCTTAAAACTAAAGTATACCTTTACTTAAAAAATACAAATAAAGTTATGCATATGTCCCAAGCTTTTAACCAAATTGATTGGCTCTCCAGTCACTTTTCATTGGATGTTTCATCCACAGATCCACCTAAGCTGTAACCAAACAATGTGGCAATAAATCACCCAGATCAGAGCTTAAAATGTTTACTCCTAAGATTTGTGTCTCACAGTAGAAATAAATTTTGACCTCGTTAGCTGAGGAAGATAGATACATTATTATATTAAAATTTATGTTTTCTTATGTTTGACCTTTAAATATCTTTATCTGTTTTATATACTCATTTCTTCTTTTCTTAACCATCTAAAAGATAAAAAATGCATTTCATACTTCATTAAACTATACATTAGGATTTATGAGGTTCAGGATTAAGGTGACATTATTATGAATAAAAAGATGAAAGCATAATAATTACCCACTATTAAAACACAACCTAAACAGCTATGTAAATAAACATAACCATCGTTCCCATTTCTGTTGAAGAGCAGCTTTATTAATATATTTTCTCTTTTAAAGAGCTGTTCTTCTCAGGTTTTAACTTGGTTTTATTAGGAAAAAATTCTGATAACCTTAGTCTGTGGTAAGTACACATTCTAAGTATAATCTGGGGAGAAGAGGAAGTTTACATAAATTATGATGCTTTATGGCATCATAGTTGTGACGGGTTCCCACAGGCAGTGCAAGGCTCACACCTTCATGTCTCCTCCTAATGGATACTTCATTCTTCCCTTTCCCCCTCTTTACAGAATTAGCTAGCAGCGAGCAGGCACATAGCAGGAAAGAACGGTAGTTCCTACTCAAAACTGCTAATTTCATTGTAATCAAATCAAATACATCTTCTGATCTCTACATTATAATGCCCAATTAGCAGGACCTAGAGTAGAAAGTAGAAGAAAAATTGGCAATTCCAAGCCACTCACAGTAAAGTCATTTAATCTCATTTGTTAGCAGTTTTGCTAACCTACACCCAAACTGCTAAACTGGAAGTTCTTGTGTGAGAAACAGGTGAGTCTGGCGCCCGTAGTTTTGGAAGCCAGGTATGTTACTTAAGATCATATAAACTCCTTGCTGCCAAGGACAGTGATATGTCTGAACACCCAAGGTATGCCTTGTACAAAACTGGAACTCAATACAAGTTCATTCAGTGAATGTATTAATAATGACACCCTGAAATTTCCATGCAAAACTTAAGGGTGTTAATATTTTGTCATATTTTTTAAATTACCCATTCATCATTCATAGATACTCTCTATTGTGTGACAATGTGTAAGGTGATGAAAAACCTTAATTAATTCTGAGTTTGATGCATATTTGTATAAAATTGCATTTCTCAATCACACCCTCAGCCCAGACACCTGAGCCAGCATTGCCATCATGAGTTAACGTTAATTCTACTCTCTTATGTCCTAATTTCAGATGCCATTCCTCAAGGAAGTTGTAGCTGGGCACAGGAAATGCTAGCTCAACAGAAAGCCGATGGTTGATTTCATTGAAATGTGATTTCATAGAAATCACATGTAAATAACTTTACAGCAACAAAAAGTTCTTGAAAAAAATTGTTAAAAAGGAAGCGGTCAAGCAGTTACTGTACTATATTTTTGAATGGATAGTTTTTACTGTGAAGTCTATTGCGAATCTTACCATGGTGTAGTTCAGTCCTTCCCAATGACATGAGTTGTCAGTCGTCATGTAATCTACTAAAGTGGAATCCTTTTCTGAGGGAAAAAGAAAAAAGAAAAGAGGAAATAGTTTTTATTTAATCCTACTAACCAAGGCTGTGATAAGCTGATAAAAAAAGGGGAGAAATTGAACTTCTCAGAAAAAATCTAGTAATAAATGGGTCACAATGGGATAGAAAAGGGGAAAAAAATGGGAAGCAGACAGAAATTCAGCAGGAATTGTTGTGTATCAAAAGGTACCCACTTTAAAAATGGGAAGCAGACAGAAATTCAGCAGGAATTGTTGTGTATCAAAAGGTACCCACTTTCCAGTCTTGCTGCAAATTTCCATTTGCAGAAAGTTCAAACATTGAACCTGATACTCTGAATGAAAGGTATGACTTCAGACAAAATTTACAAGCTGTTTTATTGCTCATGGAAAAGGACAATCCTTATTGCTCATGGAAAAGGACAATCCTTCAATTTCTATGCCAACTCCCTTACTGGGTAGGAGGTGGCATCCCTTGTTCATATGAGATTTTAAAAATCATGCTTCTTAGTAAAGAATATTTGTCTTTCATTAGCTTGTTGTTTTTAAGACATAAAGAGCATCTCTTTTCCATAAAAGAATGATTAATTTGATGTATTCCACAGGTATTTTTCCATAAATATGATGCTAAGTATTTTCTACCTCATATAATATGCATTCAAGTTATTTTATAGACACAATTTATTTTAAAGGGGAAGTCCCAGCTGGAATTCATAATTGTTTGCCAGTAAAATGAAAAGTTGCATGTTGCTAAAAATTTACCTAAGCAGTTACTTCAAAAGTCAAAGGAATAATTATCCAAAGATTAAATAACTCATAAGTATCTCACTGCGAACATAGGAGTGCAAGAAAACCCATACACTAAAAATACATATTTCAGCATGTTTTCTCCAAATTCATATGTAGATGAATATTAGCTAAAAAGCATTTTAAGAACTCATACATCTTAAAGGGTAAGAAATAAAAATTATGTTCATTGTCTTAACTGTAAAACACCACATTTTAGGTTCTTATGCTTGGTTCTTCAGGCTTTAGGAAAACAAAATTAATGCCCCAGCTTTTCATTTCTTCTCTAGTTCTGGTTACTTTGGCTGTCTGAGTGGGATCCTTTGATGTTGCAAAAATGTCACTTTCAGATGTGACTCTGGTATGTACTTGGGACCTCCATCTTCAAGAATTCCATTAACACACACACACACACTTCAGAAACTGAAAACGTTAAAAAAGAAGAATCACAATATTGTCTTTACCTCTCAGAAAGAATATTAAAGGTGATCCATCTTATAACCCACACTTTCATTTTGTAAAACATTTTCTTTTCCTAAATTTTGTCCATGAGAGCTTTCCAGCAGGCTGATGTGCAACAAATCCTAAAAACTCTGCTAGATGCCCAGCCCCAGGATCATGCAAAGTTCTGGGAAAACAGAATGAAATCTTAGACTGCTCTAGATTGATGTAATGACACAGGATAGGTCCTCTAATATGGCTTCGGAACTCAAGGCCCTTGCTCGAGTCAGACTGACTCTCTTGATGCGTTTCTGGCTTCAGATGGGTTATTTTAGGGGAGGCTTGGTAACTCCGTCAATTAAGCATCAGACTTTGGTTTACATTTAGATCTTATCACTTGTGAGTTTGAGCCCCGCATCAGGCTCTGTGTTGACAGCTGGGAGCCTGGAGCCTGCTTTGAATTCTGTGTCTGCATCTCTCTGCCCCTCCCCTGCTTGTTTCTCTCTCTCTCTTTCTCAAAAATAAATAAATAAATATTAAAAATGGGTTATTTTAGGTGTCTTACAGAATAAAATTATGCTACACAGTTATTTTGCTACCTCTACACACAGCTCAATAGTCACAGAAGGACTGGACCAGGTAGAATCAAAAGATAATCCAAACTTGTCTTTCTCATGTCTCGCCTGTCTGTCTGCTCCCTTTTTGCCGAAGATGACTTCTTCCAATACAGACTGAAACGCCTTCTGGTCTTTTTTTCCATTAAGATGTGGGCAACCACAAGAATTGTCGGGTTCCCTACTTCCATTTTCAAAGGGACTAAAGCTGTTACAGCCAATAAATGTTCTAATGGTACATATTTAAATATAATTTAGCAATAGAGAAATGTATTTTGGAATCACCAGGGCATTCCAGTTCTCACCAAAATGAAAAGAAGTGTAACAATAATTTACATCATACAAATTTTCTTTGGATAGTTTTATGGTAACAACAAAGACAAAATGTTACTATTATTATTATTATTCCCATATTAAAGACATAACAGACTAAGACACCTTATGGCAGTGGTCTTCATTATCTGTATAGTGAGTGTGGAACACGGAATATAAACATTAAATGTTTGACTACAATGTGCTTTCTTAAAACTAGAAAATACTCTGTGCTCAGATGTGTCAATGTGTACTTAATTTTATGTATGATTTTGCTCTGTTCTCTTTTGATCATTTGATCCAATGTTCCAAATGTTCCTCATTCAATGGTCTGTTTCTTCCCAGAACTGCTAAGATAAAACAAAGGAGGCCCACTTAACTTTAAATTTCAGAATTACATATGAATAATTTTTTGGTAGAACTATCACTCAAACATCGATGGGCTATCCTCACAATATTTCTGCAAAACATCATCCTGCAATTCTTTTTTTTTTTTAATGTTTATTTCCTTTTTGAGAGAGACAGAGTGTGAGTGGGGGAGGGGAAGAGAGAGGAGGAGACACAGAATCCGAAGCAGCTCCAGGCTCTGAACTGTCAGCTCAGAGCCCAATGCGGGGCTTGAACTCATGGAACCGTGAGATGATGACCTGAGCCAAAGTCAGGATGCTTAGCCTACTGAGGCACCCAGGTACCTGTGACCTGCAATTCTAATGAATTAGATGCCACATGCTCATATTTGCCACATCTGGCACCTTACCTGAGGCACACCAAATTCTGGTCTCCTCAGGTGTTAAGTTCAACCAGTTCGTGCCCTAGTTCACCTTCGTGTTAGGTATGTGATATCAGTGGGGGACTTTGTATTGTCCTGAGGCAAGTACCATAGGTGCATTGGGAATTCTGTCATCCTATGATTGCTTTTCCGAAACTGAAGCAGGAATTCTATCTTTCCATTTTCAACAATAAGACGAACCAAGTAACTGGTGACGAGTATAGCAAAATATGAGTTTCTGTGTAAACATCACGAGCAGCAGTGGCACATTTTCTTGAAGCTACATGTTTCATCCTGCCACAGTGTCAAACTCAGTGCCTCTTCCTACAGCCTGTGGGGAATGGATATGTTTGCCCTCGTTACTCCTGACAGTTTTATCGCTCTTTATCAAATATTTAATAAGAAGGACATTTGATTGTTTACATTTTTCATCAAGCTTGTAATGTTTTTCTTTCTACCGAATGTGAGGGCAAATGGATACACCATGGGTAATTTTCCACAACACGCTCATATCCCTTAGGGCTTTATGCATGTTAAAAATCTGGATAGATCAAAACTCAAGAACAGGTCCTCAACCTTTCTTTTGGTGTGAATAGCTTTATTTACCAGCCCAGAAATAATAAATGTAACCAAGAAATTGACATCATACTTCATATTTTTTTGTCCCCCTGTAGCTTCTAGTGCACCTTTACCTATGTTTGATTTAATCCATCAACTCCGTACTAGTGAAGTGAGTATCACTCCATTACAGCAGAGTTAATTTTATTCCTTAAATTAAGAAGATCAGGAGTGCCTGGGTGCCTCTGTCGGTTAAGCCTCGATGTTGGCTCAGATCAGATCTCACATTCGTGAGTTTGAGCCCTGCGTCAGGCTCTGTGCTGACAGCTAGCTCAGAGCCTGGAGCCTGCTTCCGGTTCTATGTCTCCTTCTCTCTCTGTCCCTTTCCCTCTCATACTCTGTCTCCCTCTGTATCAAAAATAAACAAAACGTTAAAAATTAAAAAAAAAAAAGAAGCTCATACCCTTGTAGGTCTGCTCAAAGTCTGTGGGGGTATTCGCTTGGAAAAGGCAACCATTGCTGGGCGAGGAAGAAGATGAAGAAAGCACCCCTGGTTAAACTTGTCAGCACCAAGACAGCTCTGAGATGTGAAGCACATACTGGCTTTTACTCTCTGTTAGTACGTGACAGTGTTTCTTGCCTACATTTGCCTCATTTAGGGTTATAGGAAATTCATTGCGGAATTTAGAGAGTAATAGGGCAAAATTATGTCAAGATTGCAATTTTCAAGGCTTTCTTTTTTTAGAGCAGTTTCGGGGTTGACAGAAAAATTGAGAGGAAGGTAGAGAGACTTCCCGTGTATCTTCTATTCCAACACATGCACAGTCTCCTCCATGGTCAACATCACTCATCAGATGGGGTATTTGATACAATGGACTGAACCTACAACGACACATTAGAATCACCCCAAACTATAGCTTACCTTAGTGTTCACTTTTGGCGTCGCATATTCTATGGGTTTGGACAAAGTGTGTAATGACATGGTAAACATCATTGATTATATAAAGAGTGCCTCTTCCACCCTAGCAATCCTTGGTTCTCTGCTTATTCATCCTTCCCTGATACCCAATCCTGGGACAACTCTGTTCTTTTTACTGTCTCCATAGTTTTGCCTTTTCAAGAATGTGATATGGCTGAAATGATACATTATGTAGCCTTTACAAAGTGGCTCCGTTGACTTACAGATATTCATTTAAGGATTCTTCCATGTGCCTAAAGGTTTAATAGCTCATTTCTTTTTAGCACTGAATAATATTCCATTGTCAGTATGTACCATAGTTTATTTATCCATTGTCCTATTAATGACTACCTGTGTTGTTCTATACTTTAGTAATTATGAATAAAGTTGCTATAAACATCTATGTGCAGGCTTTTATGTGGATGCACATTTTCAACTCCTCAGGTAAATACCAAGAAGCATGACTGTTAGGTCATATAAGAGTATGTTTAATTTTGTAAGAAACCATCAAACTGCCTTCCAAAGTGGCTGCACCATTTTGCGGCCCCTCCCATTAAAGAAAGAGAATTTCTGTTGCTGCACATCTTCACCAGCATTTGATGTTGTCAGGGTTCCGGATTTTGAACATTCTAATAGGTGTATAGTGATATCTCATTGTTGTTTTAATCTGCCTTTCCCTCGTGGCATATTATGTGGAGCATCTTTTCATATACTATTTGCCATCTGTCTATCCTCCTTGGTGAGGTGTCTGTTAATTTTTGGCTCATTATTTTTGTCAGGTTGTTTATCTTCTTATTGTTGAGTTATAAGAGTTCTTTGTATATTTTGGATAACAGTTCTTAGTATGACGTGTCTTTTACAAATAGTTTCTCCCAGTCTGTGGCTTATTTTCTCATTCTCTTGATATGGTCTGTTCTGTTTCATAGACAGCCATGTTCTCCACATAAATTCATATGGTGGAAGGGGCAGGAGATCTCACTGGGGTTGCATTTATAAGGGTATGAATCCCATTCATGACTGCTCTTCCTTTTTCACCTAATCATCCCCCAAAGGGCCCACCTCCTAACACCATCACATTAAGCATTAGCATTTGAAGTAGCTGCAGAATGGCACATGCATTGCCATTCTTTCTTAAAAGGTGTTGTGTTCCCCAACCTCTCTTTCTCCAGTCAAACTAGCCAAGTTCTAATAATGGCTCTCTCAGTGTCTGCCCACAGATGCCTTGCATTCCCTTAATTTTATGATCTGTATAAATCTATATCTCTCTGGCTGTTGCTTGAAAGGCATTGGAATATCATGCTGACTCAAGAAAAGAATTCAGTATTAGTCATTACAATATGGTGAACCTGACACTTAGGACCAACTAGAAAGTCCTCCCACCCAGAGAGAAGACAGCAACAACCAAGGCATAATTTGGATGGCAGTCTTTAAACTCCTTTGAGGCTATTTAAACTGTAAGTATCTCCTTAATTTCTTTGAATGTTGAATACACTGAAACATCATTTACTGCCAGGTTGACCATCCACTTTGATCCACATGTTTCCACTGATATCAATGAAATTCCTACAAATCCCATTAATCAACTTACAATCACCCCAGTCTGTCTTTCCCAGAAAGTCATGTCTTTGTCACCATCCTTTTCAACGTTAATTATGCTATGATAACTTGTTATTTAGATGAATTGTGTAGTAGAGTTTTGGTAAAACCATCTTTGTAAACTCCTACTACTTTGAGTACACCTGTTTGTGGTTTTGTTTGTGCCTGTATCAGGGTTACATAAACTTGAAATATATCTGTAGATGTTCTTAAAGATCATGCCCCTGAGTTGAAAGACTACATCTTATAAATTTGAGAATTGTGTCATGAAATGCATCTTATCACATTGACTTCTCAAAAAGAAAATGGTATAAAACTCTTGGTCTTGCTGTATGTCTGAAAAGTGAGGTACATTTGGAGCCATTATCAATATTATCATAAGTAAGGTATTGTACTTAACAGACCAGGTGAATATGATGACTGTTGAGGTGACATTCTGCAGCCAAATTGATGTCCTATTTTGTAGGTGCTGACTGCTGGAAAGAACATTGGTGAGCTCTCTCTCAGAGTGGAGACACTTTATCAAAGAAGATGCAGCACAGTATGAGGTGCTGAGAAGTGCTAGGAGAGGATAGAAATGTAATTTTCGACTCATTGTTTGGCCACTGCTTCTTTGGGAAATAATCTGCTTCTGCCTCTTCAGCTTGCTTTCCTAAGTGAGACATGGAGTAATCTCAGGGTCTTTCAAGGTGTGGCTCATCCAAAATGAGTCAGCATTCTTCTCTTGAAGTGGCTGTGTGAAAGAGGAAGAAGTGTGGGGACAAGATGTTCTGAAGATTATTTCTGTTCATTGTCTTTGGCTCAGTTTGCCATCATTCTCTGTGGTGACAGATGATTGCAGATCTATTATAAATGTCTGAGCTTTAGTTAAATGTGAGCTGGGTTTCTCAGGGTTTCTTTTGTAACATCGCTGTGTGATATGTGGGCCCCTCACCCCAGCTCATAGCAGCCCAGAGGAGAGAGTAATAGAAACTGCATATGTTTTTCATTTATTTTGTGAAGTTGTGTTCAAGTGAGACGTGAGATTGGCTAAAGATCTCCTTTCTGTCTTCTTTATGAACATATCACCATTTCTAATAAAAAGGGACTGAATTATAAATACGATACTTTAAGAATACTGAAAAGCCGAGGCAGCCAGTCATCTTTACAGACAGGAAATAGCATTATCATTGTGCTGTTGGCTTCTGAAAGTGCAGCCTACCTGCAAAAAGTCTGCAGCAATAGAAAGGTATGAATGATGTTTACACCAGAAGCAAGATCGTGTCAGGTGGTCATTGTAATCCTCCCAGGCCTTTGCAAACTATGAATCCACCTATGTTGAAGGTACCATTATTTGTGTTTATAGCTGTGAGTGACTGCTTTAGACGAACGGCATGGTTATTTCATCAAGCATCATTATATTTGGACACATTGAAGTCCTATGTGAAGAATGTGTACTTTGCGTTAGGGGTTCTCAACTGGCCAATTTAGTGGTGGAGCTGGGGGTCAAGGAGCTCCTGTCAGAATCACCTGGTGATGTCTTTAAAAATTACACATGCCCAGGCTTGACTATAGACTTTCAGAACCAGAATACCTGAAGGTGAACCTGTTCATGTTTATTTTCAGATCACACCTCTCAACAATGATTTATTAAAGTTGTACCAACCATGAAAATGACCTTAGAAAGTTATGTGTTGGAAATATAGTCAACAGGTGCTTTAGCCAATGATGAGCTGGGAAAAGTGAGAACATGTATAATTCTAGATGAAATGCATCAACCTTCTCAAAATTCCTATAAAGTGATAAGACAGGGAGGAAGCACCAAGAAAATGTGAATAAGATGAAGAGCCATAGAGTAGAATGAGAACTCAAAGCAGTTTTGCTGTGGGGCATTGGACTGTGAGTGAAGGATTTTGGTGGTTTTATTGACTGGAGATGTTGAGGGAAAGCTCAGATCAGACTCAAGAGGAAAAGCTGAGAAATAGCACCCCTCTTCCATCTGACACCCAGAAGTAGATGCTTTGGGTAAGGGCAAACTGGATTAAACCACACCCTTTTACAGGTTTTTTTTTAGCATTATTTTGTGTGCTTTGAAAAGTCTTGGAAAACCTTAAATCTTGAACACGGCTTGAGGTTGTCCTGAAATAATATCCCCACAGAACCGATAGTAGCAAACTCAAAATACTAGGTACTCTACTTTCATTGTGAGCCTTACGTTATTTCTACAAATATGTCTTTTGTGGTTTTGTCCAACACAGAGTCAAAAATAGGCACATAAGCAATCCTTGAATAAAAATCAGCAAAAATAAATAAATAGATTTATAAAGAGTGTGTTAAGAGAAGTTAAAAGTGAGTTCAAATATATATAAAGTGAAAATTATAGAAGGAGATAATGCAGATTAAATGCATTTCAAATTAAATTCTAAGAAGTAATGCAAACGTGTAATGAAAACTCCTTATAAGAGTTTCAAAACTTATTAGACATGGTTGAAAAATGAATTTATGAGACATAAGCTAGATCAAAAGGAATTTCCCAGGGAACAAAGGAAGAGGCAAAATAATGAAAAATAAGGCAGTGAGAAGGGGGCATACAGATAAGAGAGTATCTGGTATTATTTTCATGGAAGTCCAAGAGTGAATAAAAGAGAATATGGGAGCTTTGCTCTGAAGCCAATATGAAAGGGTCTACTTTAGACTGATGAAATTTGATTTCATAGTATCTCTGGGTGAAAAAACAAAATATTAAGAAGAAGGTGGCAAACAGAGGGTAACTCTAACTTAATTTAACTGCATGAAATAACATTTTGTGGTATTTAACAAATACTGAATTAAAATACACATAACCGGGGTGCCTGGGGGGCTCAGTCAGTTAAGCATCTGACTCTTGGCTTTGACTCAGGTCATGCATGGTCTTGTGGTTCATGAGTTCAAGTCCTGTGTGGGGCTTCACACCAACAGTGTGGAGCCTGATTCGGATTCTCTCTCTCTCTCTTTCTCTCTCTCTCTCTCTCTCTCTCTCTCTCTCTCTATTCATCCCCTGCTTGTGTGCTCTCTCTCAAAATAAAGAAAGAGACTTAAAAAATTACATAGCACTAGTAGTATCTATGTTAGAAGGAGATAAATGGAGTTAGTGTTCTCAGTTTCTCCTATTGTTCTGGGGGAGTGTACAGATATTGATTAAAATAAAATTTTGAGACATCAAACGGCTGTCTCTAGTTTATGTAATAGAAATGAGAATGTATTACTTTTAAAAAAATATAATAACTTTTTTAAAAAATGTAAAAGAAGGCAAGGGAGGGGAGAAACAAGATACATATCATAAGTATATATTAGTTTTAAAAATCTTACTATAAATTATTTATAAGTGATCTTTCTAAAACACAAGGATACAGAGAAGCTAGAAGTAAAACAGTGAAACCAGACATGCCAAGAAAATGCCAAAGGAGAAAGCTAGTGTAAATAGATTCTTATCTGATAAAATTGGCTTTAGGGCAAAAAAGATTACTGGACATAAAAAATATGTTACTACATAATGAAAAAGGATTCATCTTCACCAGAAATATAAAGCAGTTTTAATAGTGTATTCTTCTAATCATATAGTCTCAAAATGGATCAAGTAAAAATTTATAGAACAACAAGGGAAAATAAACCACTCCTAAATCATGACTGAGGAAACCAATGGAGAGAAACATTCAGGGAGGACACAGGTGTTTGAAACAATGAAGTTAGCAAACATCTCTGGAAAACCTGTGTGTTTTTCTAAGGCACATGAAATATTTATAAATATCCACACTATATGAAGTTCTGAATGATAGTGTACTATTGGCAGACCCTGGTGACGAGGCTGTACCTCAGGTGATAGAGAAGAGAAACAATGAGTACTGCTTTTTAAGCTTTTATAATGGTGATATCACAAATGAATTGTTTTACATCAAAACATTTGTTGTCGTGGGAAAGCTGGATGTGATTATAACGCCGTGCCACTTAACAGAGCTTAGCCACCATGTTGCAGGGACTTCTGGTCATTCCCTTAGTGTGCAATATCTACACACGCATGCACGCACACATCCCTACAGACACAAATACACATCCTCACTGTAAACATCACATATTCGAATCTGATCTTCTTATCTCAGACAACTGCGAAGAGCAGAGTTTTTCTCTGTTTTTCTTTTAACGGGGAGTTAATGATCACAACATTTGACTGCTTTCTCAGGTCACTAATCATCTAAGAAAAGATCTTACGTGATGGAGTTCTTTGCAAGCATATTCTCAACACATTTCATATTTAAATAATGGCTACTGATAATGATGTCCTTATAACACTTCTGATGGTGTTTCTCATTTGAAACTCTGATAGCGTCTGGCCCACATACAAATCCTGTGTAGAAGTTAGTGAGGGCCTGCCAAAGAGGTTAGGGTGGGAATCGTGTTGACAGATGGTTGGGAGCGCATTTTCAATTACAGAAAGCAAGGAACTAATGGATAAAGAGAGTATAAATAAAAGGTTACTGGAAACAGGTATTTTATTCAGAAGTTGTAGCTTCTAATCATGGAGTAAACACACAAATATGAATAACATAGATAATAATTCAAGCAAAAGCCTTTTATTTCCTTTGGAGCAAACTTTTTAGTCTCATTTGGAATTTGAAAGAGACATTTCCTCTAGGAAATTCCAGAGTTTGAAGTGTTTACCTCCTGAGATTTCTTCTCTTTTTCTGTTCTTTGTTCTTTTCCTTTCTAAGAAATATTGGTAGTAGTTACTACTTTGAGTTAAATCCGTTTAAGTCAGTACTCTCTTCTTTCCCTCTCTTTTTCTTCTTCATTCATTATGTGTCATACTTAACCATTATAAACTTTATAGCCACTTGATTCATTGTTAGAGTTTGATCTAAATATTCCTATACTCAAGAGTAAACACCTTCTTTATATTCATTGAAGCCACACAGGTACAGGTAGAGAGAAGGAAAGCTGGGGGGTGAGTAACCTTTGAGTTTAGTGTTTGAAATAGTTGGGAGGGGTGGGTTTTCAAGGATGATGTCATGGAGGATTCTTTCCTTGTCTCCAAGGTCATGTGTTGAGGAAGCTGACCAAGCAGGCCAATTTTTCTGAGTCGGTAATAATCTCTCGTTTTGCAAAATCAAGCTTAAAAAAAAATTTACAGATTGAAGATTTATAACGTAGTGCCTTGCAGGAGGCCAGGGGCTAAGGAATGAGTGAAGATTCTATCTCAGAATATCAGGGTTAGAATTTTGTCTTCTAGACTTTATACATTTGGGGTAACCACTAACCTCAACACATCTCAGTTTTTAAATCTGTAAAAATAGTGATATCCTACAGGGGCACACATCTATGATCACATAGTAGAAGCACTAAAAATGGCCAGTGGAGGGGCCCCTAGGTGTCTCTGTGCTTTGAGTGTCTGACTTTGGCTCAGGTCATGATCTCAGTCTTATGAGTCTGAGTCCCACAACAGGGACTCTTAACACATAGCTCACTTAAATCTTCTGTCTCCCTCTCTCTCTCTCTCTCTGTCACTTCCTCACTCATACTCTATCTCTCAAAAATAAATAAAATATTAAAAAAATAAAACATTTAAAAAAATAGTCAGTGGAAATTTTTATGAGGTGTTCCTGGTGACAAATTCCTTTTTCCCATCAGTCAATCTTTCTTTTGTGCTCACTGCTGTTGTTGTGCTTTGTGCATACATCTAATGTTGCTTCTGTCTTCTAGTAAAAACAGGGATAATGGTATCTATCACAAGAGGCCTCTGTGATGGTTAAATGGGGAAAACAGTAAAGTTCTCCCCCATGAGCTGGGCACGAGGCCAGTCACCAGCAGGTTCCAGGAATGGCCAGGGCTGCTGCTTCTAACTGTCCTATTATGGTCATGTTTCTGTTATTTATGCATTTCCGTTTGCGTGCCTTGCCCTTTGAAAACAGACACTAAGTGTCATTCAACTGTGACACTTATTTTGAACCACCAAACAAATCTCGATTCTTAAAGTTATGGTTTATGGATTATTGTGTCCTAAGCAAGAATAACCTTCCCTAGGAGGGATCAGAATTGCTGGGACAGAATGCAGAGGATGTAATCATTGGCAGGTCTGAGATTTGCTGACTGTATCCAAGCCACATGGCACATCTCCAGGCACCATGCAGTTCAAGATGTTCAATATTTTAGCCACGCAGGAGAAGCGGGTGGTGGAATGATAGAGCCCAGCGCTTAATTGTTTTTACACTGTCATTTGAATGCAAGCTGGCTTTCTAAGATAGACATCCTTTTATATCAACAAAGGGCAGATTTCACGGACAAAAATGAGTGCTAAAACCACTACCTTAGAGAATCGTTACAGTGTTAATGTTTCATTGATGCTTGATGCTGCTTTCTATCAGCTGTGGAGCATTTACAAAAGCATGGGGGCCATAATCTAATGTTCAGGCGGAATGTTATCTATCATCTTCTCCAGGGACAAGGTGGGAGTGAACACAGATTTTACTTTAAGCTACATACAGGGGCCAAATGAGTCAGACTGCATTGGGAGGCAAGTTTTACTGAAAGTGTTCTTATTAAATGTTGATACACAGAAAGAATGTAATCACAGAGATATTTTAGTTTGACTATAAATCAGTCATCTGAAGACAACCTGACCTACAATTCTAGGATTTTTTCCTAGCAGGTAAGAAATTAATAAAATGCTTTAATAGCAAATTTAACAAGCATATCAGTGCTAAATTTTAAGGTAGGAGTATATATTTGCTTGTGTTCTGAACAGAAGCTCTAACATTAGCTCACACATGCATATATACATCTTAATTTTTATATTATGCCAGAATGATTTATTTTTCTATAAAAATGTATCTAATAGTTAGAAAAAGAAAGGAAGAAAGCAAAGAAAGAGGGAAAAGAAAAAATTGCTTACAGAATAAAATGAGAAAATAGGAAATACTACTCAAGATATAATAATATAATGTTTTATTTTTCTAATTTAATGTTTATTTATTTCTTTATTTATTTATTTTGAGAGAGAATGAGAAGGAGAGAGAGAGAGAGAGAGAGAGAGAGAGAGAGAGAGAGAGAGAGAGAGAGAGAGGAAGAGAATCCCAAGCAGGCCTTGGGCTCAGCGCAGAGCCCAAGGTGAGGCTAGATCCCATAACCAAGATCATGACTTGATCCAAAATCAAGAGTCATGTGCCCAATTGAGTTATCCACGTGCGCCAACATTATGGAGTTTGAAATAAAGCTTATTCTTTTAGGCTAACATGTGTATATGCCACAGAGAGATATTCAGAAATATGCATATATCCAATAATAAATTGATCAAATGGAAGTATGAAGTCTCAAGAAACAGTACTTCTGTTTTGCTCCCTGTGTTAAAATGTTTTTTTTTGTTGTTGTTGTTAAAGATGAATGAACAGCTTTAGGATTCTTTTAACTCTAAATAATAACGTAAAAGAGCCTAACATGGGCCATCATGCCAGACTGCACACACAGGCTCACATTTGTTATTAAGTATTGAACAATTTAAAATCACCAAGGAGACCTTGTTTGGTCACACATGATTATAACTGATGCATTTACTGAGGACCACAATGCTTTATGAGCTATTGAGATGCATTTGTAATTATGCCTCCCCCTCCCCAAAATCCCCAAATCTGCCTGTGTTTTTTAAGATAAAAGTTCTCTTTTCCCATTATCCTTAAAGATTTATGAGGCAGAATGACTGTGGGACTCATAACACACAGTTTTAAAAGGCTAACCGGGTGATTATGGCCATCAACCGCAGTTTAAGGAATCATAGTTCAAATACAATGAAAACTGTTCTTTGAGTGCACACTCTCTTTCTGTTAGCGTTGAAGTTTTATATGGTCCCTCTGGGAACAAGAAATTCTCCAGTCTCTTAGTGGAACTGGGGGTTACCCACACCCTTTCTAAATTTTTCCAAGTTTTAGCTAGAGGAAAAAAAAATGACAACAAAAAAGGACCGTGGATCCTCATTTCAGAGAGTCCACATTTGTGAAATCACTTCCTTGAGAAAATTTATTTGTAGGCCCCCGATCAGTAGTGGTGGTGCTTTTTGATCATTCTGTGGCATGTGCTGAGTGGTAAAAACTTGGAGTCACCAACCACACACATTCGCAGCGGCAAGTGCACAGAGCCACAGCCTACCTTCCTGTTTCAGCTCTAACACTGCAAACACGTGTTCTGCTCTTAGTTTATTTAGTGTTACTATTTCTCAATTTTGTGCTTTTGGTTGGTGATATGCACTTAAAATGGCATCCAAGTGTTCTGCAGAAGTGATGTTTAGTGTCCCTAGGCTCAAGAAGGCTGGCTTTAGTGAATCAATAACAGGTTTAAAAAACTCTTTAAACAGAAACATATGTAAAACAAGTTTATATATTAATCTATAGAGAAAATGTGAGTAGAAGCTCGCAGGAACCTAGCCCTACATTTCTGTTGGGAGTGATGGTTCGGTGCTCACTCATTTGGCATTCATAATGACTTGAATGCAAACCAATTATATATATCAAATAAATTTACCTCACATCTTAAATTAATCTAAGTATAATTTGATGGCTTGTTGGTGATTCTTAAAGACTCTTCAGGATTTAAAAAAAAACAGTACAATGAGAAATTTATGTAAAACTGTAACTTCACTTGAATAAATGTGTATTTTCATCTGTAAGAATTGTGCATATATTACTTTAAATTCATCCTATTTATAAAAGAATGGTATTTTATATTTATATGTAGTTTAATAATAATCATTATCATGGAGTGGTAACAATATTTGTTGAAAATTGGCAGGGTTCAGGATAGTGCGTAATGATGTAATAGATATTTCCACTTAATCTTTGCAACAGTTGTAGACCTTTTTATTAACTCTATTATATAGGTGAACATATTAAGACAAAGAGGTTTAGAGGCTTGACTCAGGCACACTGCTAGCAAAAGACAGATCTAGAATTATATATGCATTATTTATAAATATGCACATATACTAAACCAAGTAGATTAAACCCGGGGCCCTTGGATGGTTCAGTTGATTAAGCATCCAACTCTGGATTTTGGCTCATGTCATGATCTCATCAGAGTTTGTGGGATTGAGCCCTGTGTTGGGCTCTGTGTGACAGTGTTGGAGCCTGCTTGGGATTCTCTCTCCCTCTGTCTCTGCCTGTCCTCTGTTCATATTCTCTCTCTCTCTCTCTCTCTCTCTCTCTCTCTCTCTCTCAAAATAAATAAATATTCTTACATAAAACACACACATATTGGAATATTGACTTGTTTGATGTCTATCACCTTAGTAGAATGGAAACCAAATATAAGGGGATCTCTAATTTTCTTCCTGATGTTGGCTTCCTTGGGACCTTGTATGAAGCCTGGGAGATGAGCATTCAGTATAGAATCAAACTCATACTTTGGTGTGTGTTGCATAGAGAGCATAGTTTGAGCCATAAGAGCCCAATATTATACCACATTGTCACAAAGGTAAACAAGTGCTAGGTGTGTTGTAAAATGAGAAGAGTGTTCAATCCTCCCTCTGGCAATAAATAATTGTCAATGCTGGAACCATTCACTGAATCAATCAGTCATGTATTCAATCTTTAAAATGAGATACTGTTAATTGTCCCTTACCTTATCTGTATCTTACCTCTACTCAGGATACACTATGAATATCAAATGACACACTGGTTGTGAAAACAATTTCAAAGGCTTAGAAGTATGGATTTTCTTCTTCTTATTTCTCTTATTCTTCTTCCTCCTCCTCAGCTTCATTCTCCTCCTCCTCCACCTCCTCCAATAATGTCTATCATTTTGTCAACATTTAGAGTTTAATGATTCCCAATGGTGCCTGGGTGGCTTGGTTGGTTGAGCATCCAACTCTTGATTTCAGCTCAGGTCATGGTTTCATGTCTCGTGAGTTTGAGCCCCACTTCAGGCTCTGTGCTGACAGCATGGGGCCTGCTTGGGATTCCCCCTTCCCTCTCTCTCTCTCTCTGCCCCTCCCCTGCTCTCTGTCTCTCTGTCTCTCTCTCTCTCTGTCTCCATCTCTCTCTCTCAAAAAATAAACTAATAGATTTTAAAAAATAGGTAGAGTTTAATGATGCCTTTTTTGAATTAAGTTCAAATGTAATTCAGTATACATCAGATTTTTCTACTGGTCATGCATTAATTTATAGGAGTTGAACCGTTTCAAGGAAATATCATTAAAATTAAAAGAGGACTTCCAGCAACTTGTATTTTATATGTTTTCTCTGTGTTAATTTTATACTAATTTCTCATGTCATTTTTGATTACTTATCACTCAAAGCACATCTGAATTTAACCTAATTACCTCTTTGATCAACCATCTCAAGAAGAGATTGAGATTTTCCTAACAGAGGACCTCCCTGCATCAGAATTAAATACATCAACAAAGAAAAGCAGTGATATTTTATTGGTCTATAAGTAGCAGTCAATGAAATAAAAATTTTAAAAGAGAGTTAACAAATTTTCTTTACAAATTCAAGTTGAGTTCATTAGATGACTCCTAAAATTCTGGCTTCATACTCCCCCAAAGCAGATAGTTTAGCTTTTCAAATGGCTGGTAGGAAAATTTAAAAGCTACATTTTAGATTAGAGCAATTTATTTCATTTTTATGATATGATACATTTTAATGCTTGATAAGCTCAATGAGAAAAGAATCTTCTGTGAAGCATTTACTCAATAAATATTGATGTGCATTGATTTACAACGCTGTGCCCTGTCAGCTCTTTATGTTTTAGGTAAACAAATTTAAAATGCTAAAGAATTAAAGAATGTTGAAGGATGTTGCCTCTAAGTGTATGCTTGCTTTAGTCCATAGACTGAGTGGCTTATAAACAACAGGAAAATTTATTTCTCACAGTTCTGGAGGCTAGAAGTTCAAGATCAAGGAGCCAGCAGCTCTGGTGTCTGCTGAGAGTCTTCTCCATGTGTCCTCAAATGGCAGAAGGAGCAAGGGTGCTCTCTGGGGTTTCTTTTAAAAGGACACAGACTCCCTCATGACTTAATCACTTCTCAAAGGCCTCACCTCCTAATGTCATCACATCGGGGGTTAGTCTTGAGTGTATGAATTTTGGGGAGATACAAATATTCAGTCCAGAAAACATGGGATACTTAATTGTGCTTTTAATTTTCATCTTTATATTGGATTGTAGATAACATCTGTCTCATTTATTATCATTATCCTACTCCTCACATTACTTTGCCTGTGTGACTAGTGAGAAATTTACTGAAAATATTTTCCTGTCTCAGCCAAAAAGTCCTTATTCTTCACTATGTCCCTGGGAGAACACAAATTCTAGAGGGATTTATAGGGCGTGGTGGAGGATGCAAGTGTTCGGTGCACTGGATGGTGGTGGTGATGGTGGTACTCTGGCTCGCAACATTGTCTTCTTACATCTAATATGAGACTTTACAAATGTACTTATTGATTTAATTGCATGTTTCCTTTTAGACCATGGCTCATCTAGTCTTCCCATTCACTGATGTGAATGTGAACCATTTGGCTGCATATCCATTTAGCCTATCTCTTGGGAACTTATCTACATTTCTGGTCACTTCTCTTCATGTAGCAGTGATGTTGTGCCCGGTTCACTATAGTGTTCTGAATCAGCGCACACAGATATTTTTCCATCTAACCTTGTAGAATTCAGTGTTTACCAATTTCAATCAAGTTTGGTTGCCTAATTATTCATTCTATAAATTAATTCTGCTAGGTAGTGACAGGTTAAGAAAACATAGCCCATGATTTCCTGTAACTCATGCTCTGTTCATTTCCTGGGTCTTGTCATCAACACTCTGCCTATTATATGATATTGAACTAAACAACTGCACTCTCCCATTTTTCTCATTCTCCTGCTTTACTTTTAGTAAAGAATTTTTAAAAAGTACTTACTTTAGTAAGTTTTAAAAAAGTCATTGAGGGACACCTGGGTGGCTCAGTAGTTTGAGCGTCCGACTCTTGATTTCAGCTTAGATCATGATCCTAGGGTCATGAGATCAAGGAATCAAGCCCTGTATCGGGCTCTGCATTGAGTGTGCAGCATGTTTAATATTCTTTCTCTCACTCTCTCTCTTTCAAAACATAAATAGAAATTATTGAGATATTAGAAACTCGAATCCTCCTTTTCTCCCAGTCCATAGCCCTTCTTATGATGATTAGGGAAGAATAGGGAGCCATAGGACAGAGAGTAAGAAGTAATTTCTCTTATTGTAGAAAATACTAGTGACTTGCTAGAGGAAAGGTGTACAGAAGAGAGGCTCTACTTTTCCTTCAGTTCCAAGGCAAAAGATGCACACTCTTCTCCTGTGCTGCTGCTTTGATTTTTTTCTTCTGCTTTTGCTTTGACCACTTCTTTAGCTAGGTAGCATTTATTGAGGACTTACTATGAGCCTGAAGTTTATCTTAGAACTAATAGATACCTTCACATTTAAGTCTCTAGAATGACTATTATCAAAGTGTGTTCCTGGACCAACCAGCCACAACTTCACTTGGGAACCTATTAGAAATGCAGATTTTGGGCCCTAATGCAGCCCTACTGTTGAAGAAACTCCAAGAGTGAGCTCCAACAATATGTGTTATCTCATCACTGAAGGGATTCAGAGGCACGCAGTGAACCTCTGGATTAAAAGATCATTACGTTCAACTCCAATTCTGAGATACTTTGGTTCACTGCAGATGTAAATGATGAAGAGCTTAATATTTTAGTGAAGTTTCTTTAATGTTATCTCTATAATTTTCTTCGTATATCTAGAATAGCTCTTAATTGCATCACAGAATGTGCAATCCCAGTACACTCCAGCAAGGAACTGAAGCTTCAGTTTGCTTTTAGAGCTTTTGAAACCACTTAGCCTGATTGTATTTTTACTTTCCTGCAGCTGAGGTTTCATAAATACTCACTCACTAAAGGTGCTGACCCTTAGTTGCATAACAAGGAGAATTCACATTTTATTTTAAACCCTAATATGGTCGCTTAGATTTCAGTTCAAGTTGTACTTTGGGGCTGGTGGTTTTAAGTACTGAAAGAACTTCTTAGGTGTTTAATTAGATTTTTAAACATGGCATCTAGTTAAGGGAATTCAAAAGAAAAATGGACTCTAATTAAATTTTAGAACACCTAGTTAAAATAATTTTTTGATGTGTTTCTTACTTAAAGTAGGGAAATTCAATCTTGACTAATCCCACTGAAATATAAAAATAAAATCTGTTTTTGTATTTAAGGAAAAAATTCCCAAAATGTTTTTATAAACAGATTTCTCAAGCAGAATTTTACATAGGGAAGTGAGCTGATCACACAATAATAATAAAACTTTTTGTTTTATTTATTTATTTTAAGTTTATTTATTTATTTTGAGAGAGAGAGGAGAGAGGGCATGCATGTGTGGGAACATGGGAGGGGCAGAGAAAGAGGGAAAGAGAATCCCAAGCACAAAGCCCTACTCAAGACTCAATCTTGCAAACCCCATGAGATCATGACATGAACCAAAATAAAGAGTCAGATGTTTAACTGACTGACTCACCCAGGTGGCCCATTAGACATTTTAGACTTCTGATTAAGTTTTATTAGACTCATATTTTTGAAGCTAGTCATACCTACAACTAAATGAGATGCAATTAAAAACATAAAGGCTTTTCCCCACCCTACCCTCCACCTTTGTCTTGGTTAGGACTGGCAAATGCTGAAAACAGGAAAAATTATATTCTGAACAAAATGCAGAGCATAGAGCAACCAGTAGAACATGGGCTGCTTCTAGTTACTCTTATAATAACTGAGATAATCTCATCTTTAATAATTAGAAACATGGTAAAGAAAGCAATTCCAGAACTTTAGAAAAATACTAACTTCAAGTTAAATGCCTTAATTAACTAGAATTAGTGATAATTATTTAACTAATACCTCTTAATTATGTTGGTAGATCTTCAAGAAAATATATTTACATATATTATGGCTTATTATAAAACTAGTAACATCAGGAGTTTGACAAATATATAGAGTTAAAATATCCTTATGAAGTAATTAGTATAAGGGTAGCATTTTCTCACATATTTTAAGAGAACACTCAGAAGCTTAGAAAAACAATGTCACAAAGCTTGGACATCTAAATGAAGCCACATCTGACTTCACAGTGAGTTCTATCTTCCCAAGATTTCACGTGGAGCTATAAGTGGCCATGATCAATTTGAAATCTGATTAGAGCCTTTGGCAATGACACTTGTCTGGTATCTCACTGGCCCTCAGCCATTTGGACTTCAGGACTTCCCCTGCTCCTGAAGGCTTTTTCCACTTTGAGTGCAATTTTTGTATGTTACTCAGCCCAGGTGCAGACACTTTGCCTCACCAAGGGGTAAATTGAGACCCTCAGACCTGATGTGCTCATCTCCAGTGGGTCATGAAGTGGAAAAAGTTCAAGAATTTCCATTGTTGAAAGAGGAGAGTACAGGACTTGAGGTCATGCCATTTCCCCCAAGATTTCAGCCACCTTCACGAATAGGTCACTGTCCACACAATAGGGACAGAGGTGTCCCAACCTCTTAACTGGAAAGACACCTGACAGCTGGCAAGAATGCCTCCCTCACCGATGAGACAGCCTGCACAGCCCAGTGGTTCCCCTAACACTGCTCCAGCCATGTGTCATAACAAGGATGCAGCCTGTGGCCTTGGCTGCCCTGTCATAGGGCTCTCACTGCCAGATTTATGAGAGGACACCTTTACAAACAGAGGCGTTAGGTCAGATATTTGGGCCTTTATTGTGACTTTGATTTCCTGGGGAGATTTTTCCATTTCTTCATCTGTTTTAAGAGGATTCATGATTGTTGATTGAAGCATTTTAGTGACAACTATTTGAGAGCCCTTGTCAGTGACTCTCACATCCGACGTCTTTCTGATGTTGGCATGAGTTGTCTTTTCTTGTTCAGTTGTGTTTTTCCTGGTCTGGGCAGGAGATTTGCTTTTCTATTGTATTCTGGGCATTCTGGATGCCATGTTAGGAGACTTGTAATCTGTTTCAATCTGCTGTTTTAGCTGCCAGTCACTCTATTCAGGGTTGGCTTGTAGGTCTTGGTATACTTTTGAGGGTTCAAATCCAGTATAGATTTAGTTTTTCAGAGGCCTTGTAATACTATTCTGCTATGCATCATTTTTCTGGTGCCTCCAAGACTCCCATTTCAATTTCTGCAGGTGCACCGGGTGTGTTCAAGAAGGTTGATTCTGGTTTGCTTTCTAAGCTAGGGGAAGGTCAAGGATATGTTGGCCCTGCATCATTTTTTTGCTACTGGGTGGAGGGCCTCGGGATATTATCTAGCTGGTAAGGAGGGTGCTAGCTGTGTTCAGTGGCACAGAGATAGCATACAATTATTCCAGATAGCACAGAAGGAGGGCATGACAAAGGGACACCAGAGAAGCTGGTTTTGACATTACAGCTTGACATTATATGCAAAACTTTTCTAAAGTAGTTTTTATTAGAGTCTCAGTGTGGTTCATGATTCAACAGGTTAAGAATTACTAGAGCATATATTAGTGAAGCAGAGAGATGGTAAAAGAAATTACATGTGAAGATTATATTTTAATAAAATAGGAAGCAAGGTTATTTGAAAGTAAACTAGTGAAGTGCCTTAGGGGAGGGAGAAGAAAATGGAAAGAGTTTAGAACAGCTACTGTGAATAAGAGAGAGAGAGTCAACTCATGATAATTAAAGAGATTGGTGAGTATCACTGAGGGTTCAGTTGAGTAATTCCAAAAGTGAAACGAAAAAGTGTAAGAGAAGGTTTAGTTTCATGATATTGTGATTAAGTATGCATCTTCTTGATGTGACCTCTTTGAGGTAAATAAGACTCATTTGTACATGCAAATTGATTTGTTCCCCAAAATTGAAGTCATATAATTTAATAGCCATGACTTGTATTAGAATGATAAATCCAAATGATGACTCTCTGTTGGAGTATTTTTAGTGTCCCTGAAAATGTTGACATTAGAAGTCCTTAAACACTTGATAAAGCAAACAATTTCCTTTAACTAAACGCTTCACCAATCCTTCAAATGTCACTGATCAAAGCCAGCACTGTTAGGGATTTAAACTAAAAGTAAGTAGCACACTAAAGCAGGGAAGATTCCAGAGCTATAAAACCATAATCCTCTCTTAAAATATGGGACTCCATTGCTTTGTTAAGAGTTGAGAGGTATAGTTTTCCAGGAAGTAGATAAAGGCATCAGAAGGAAGGTGACAAAGGATAACAAGTCAGGGTATTTTTCATAAGTAGAAATCAGGAATGCTTTGCTTGGTACTAGACACTCCATCATCTAAGGAGGTTGTAAAATAATTAAGTATATTCCACCTTCATCAAATGCAAGTGATTTTACTATCTTTTTAAGTTTCAGATGATATCCTGTGAAAGTAATATATACGTTGCTAAGATTTTGCAAATGTTTATTGAGCACTTGATAGTTTCCAGTTTGGGTAACAAAAGGCATTTATGTGGGGAATAAAGTGTGATGCTATTGTTAGACATGGGCATTACTAGAGCAGTAAGAAATAAATGTAGAGAAGATAATATCAAAATAGCTATGTACCAAGCCAAAAGCGAGAGAGAGAAAGGGAGAGGGAGGGGGAGAGGGAGAGGGAGAGGGAGAAGGACAGATCTCATTCTCCTCACCCCCCAGCTCCTGGAAACTGTTATTGTTGAAAACAATATCAATCATAATTCCTTGTGAAAAGCTTTCTCTCATTTCCTCAGTGGGCCTTGGTTCTTCCTTATCTACAGTTCTATGATTTCCTCTTCAATTATAGTATTTATAGCATTTTGCCCTGAAATACTAACAAGTGTGCAATTCTTCACAACAACATGGAAAGCAGAGAAGTGGGGCTCTCTCTTTCATCTGTCTTCCAATATAGAATATAATAAAATGTCCAGACTCATTGTCAACATCGCAGATACAGGCTCGGTAGTAGTGGAAACAGATGCTGCACCGTTCTCTTCTCTAGGCTCATTTAACAAGCCCAAGGACCAGCAATCACTGTCAACAACCACATTCCCCTCCCCTCCTCCTCATTCTCTGCCTCCTTAGCTGGGTTTGGGAGAACTGCTTTCTACTATTTGAGAGACATGTGTAAGAAGATACTAGAAAACTGCAATTTTCATCATTTAAGTAATTCACTAAACTAAAAACAGTAAGCTTTGGGAGCACACAATTCTACCTCCCAAAGTTCGATCCCATCCAATACAATCTATCTGAGCCTCGGTTCTCCCAATGGAAAAATGAGTTTAAATGAGATAATTAAGCATTTAATTCACTGGCTGCTTTCAAGTTAAAAGTGTAATAAATTTGGTTCTTCTTACTTGTGTTGTTATTAAATAATCTATGTGCCCAGTTTAAGGGAAACAGCGCCATTGATGTCTGTGTAGCAACATTTTTGGACTGCCATATTAATTAAATGTGTTAATATAAAAAGAGAATAAACTCCTTACAGTTATACAATTATAAAACAGAATACATTTACAAAAAGAGTAAAACCAAAAAAAATCAAATTAACAAAATGTATTTAATATAAGAGATGCTGAAATAAATTTTCACTTCAAAAAATGAATCTGGGCACACTGCCATGTTCTTTGTGTGATGACTGAATTCTGCTCCTTATCTCTCCATGAACTTGAGAGAAATAAGCATCTGAACCCCATGCCATGACACTACTTGACTTTCAGTTGGCTTCAATCAATCACTGTACAGTTCTCTTTTCCTTACAAGATGATCCAAAGAATTTTTAAACACAAGTGGAATCAGGGCGATAACAGTATCTCATAAAATATGAATAGAGAATAGTCATTCAGATGATTTAAATAGTATTATGCTACATTCATTGTTCTTATTTGATAATTTGCTTTTTCACTAATCAATACTTGTTGAGTAGTATATTGTTATATTACAGATCTAATTCATTTATTCCAATATGCACACATTTTTATTAATTGCTCCTCATTAATGAAAGTTTAAGTGATTCCCAAACTCCATTTAAAGTGGTGCAGTGCTTGGGTATGTTTCCTTGTGTTAACAACCAGGTGTAGACTATCCCATACTATCCAGGCTCATTGTCATATTCTCTTTTTCTCTTATTTATCCCTTTCTCATTATGTCTGCCTCTAACACTATCTCTTATTATTATTATTATTAATATTAACACTATCTCTTATTATTTCCAGTTTACCCCCTATGTAGAGCATATATATTCATGCACACACACCAAATGTTAGGTCCTTTTTTATAAGATAAAAACCATATTATATGCACTTCTCTGCATCATATTATACTTTTCTGCACTTTATTTTTACTTTTTGTTATTTGTTTTGTTTTTATTCCGAATTTTGGAAGTATATTGCAAAATTTACCACCCTAAGCATTTTTAGGTGTTCAGGTCCGTAGTGTTTAGTGTATTCACAGTGGTATGCAACCCATCTCCACGAAATTCTTCACCTTGCAAAACCCAAACTCTATGCTCACTAAACAATAATTAATTCCTTATAACCTCCTCTTTCTAGCCCCTGGCAACCACTCTTCCACTTTCTGATTCTATACATTTGGCTACTTCAGAGAGGTCATGTAATGGATGCATATAGAAAGTTGACAAGTCAGCCCTTACTTGTATGGTCAAACGATCTTTAATAAGGATGCCAAGTCCATTCAATGGGAAAGAACAGTCTTTTCAACAAATGGCTTTGGGAAAATGGAATATCCTCATGCAAAACAGTAAGATTGTACCCAAACCTTATATCATATGAAAGTTAACTAAATCAAAGACCTAAACCTAAGACGTAAATCCATGAAACCCTTAGAGGAAAACATAAGGAAAAGCTTCAAGACACTGGCTTAGTAATGATTTCTTGGGTAGGACATCAAAAGCACAGGCACAAAAGCAAAAGATAGATAAATGGGACATTGCTTAGAAACTTCTGTGTATAAAAGGACACACTCAACAGAATGAAAAGGCAACCTACAGAATGGGAGAAAATATTTAAAAATCACATATCTGATTAGGGGTCAATATTCCAAACATATGAAGAATTACAATTCAACAACAAAAATCCCCAATTCCCTCCTCAAAAATGGGAAAACGACTTGAATAGACTTTTTTCTAAAGATGATATACAACGACCAATGATAATATGAAGAGATGCTCAACATCACTAACTATTAAGGAAATGTGAATAAAAACTACAATGAGGTATCGTCTCACACTGTTAAAGAGGCTACTTTCTGGGAAAAAAGCATGGGTGAGGATATGGATAACTTGGAACATTTTGCACTGTTGCTGGGAATGTAAAATGGTATCACTGAAATGAAAAACAATATGGTATTTCCTCAGAACATCAAAAATAGTATTACCATATGATTTAGCTACTCCACCCCTGGGTATATGTCAAAAATAATTGAAACCATAATCTCGAAGAGACATTTGCACACCAATGTTCATGGTAGTGTTTTTCACAATCACCAAGCTGTGGAAGCAACCAAAGTGTTTATCAACAGATGACTGAATAAACACAATCTGATATATACATACATGGAGTATTGTTCAGCCTTAAAGAGTAAGGAGATCCTGTAACGTGCTACCACATAGATAAAATTTGGGGACATTCTCAGTTTGTTTTTAAATGTTGATTGATTGATAGATTGATAGGTTTAGAGAGAGCAGAGGAGCGACAGAGAGAGAGAGAAAAGAGAGAAACCCAAGCAGGCTCCACACTGTGGTGCACATTACAACACAGGGCTCCATCCCACGAACTGTGAGATCATGATGCAAGCTGAAATCAAGAGTCAGATGCTTAAGGCACACAGCCACCTAGGCGCCCCTGCAGTATCACTTTCAGCTCAACAATAAATTGAGGCAATCTTTTCAAATTGGTTAGTATCATTTCACTTATTATTTTTTTATAGCTGGATATTTTTATCTTTTTCAGGATCTGGCTATTGCTTAATCTATTTAAACATTTCTTAATTAAGGTTTATTTTTTTCTAGGTCAGTGGAAAAATGTCATGAACAGTTTTTTACATTCATCTTTATATATTAGTCACATTTTGTTATTAATTTCTATATGTATAGAGTTATAAGACACAGCATATAGCCAATATTGTTTTTATGGTTTAGTGTGTAGGGTGTGTAAACATATAAATATTTTTCTTATTGTTCTAATTATTCCATTTGTATTATATTCTTAGTTTTTCAACAAAAATTCACTATAAACTTACTAGGGATGGTTTACTTTATTCTGTAGTTTTTTGTGTCTAATCGAGTGTATTGAGATAAATTGAAATATCCCAATATAATTTTACTTTTTCAAGTTTTCTTTGAATTCTTAGTAATTTGCTTTTTAAAATGTCATTTGCTTTCATAGTGTTTTTAATCCTGAACTAACATTCATCTTGCACTTCTGCAACTTATCTCCTCCTTTTGTTTTAGCAAGTAAGTGCTCATGTCTACATATTCTACTTTGTAAAATATATTTTAGCATGGTTCGTATAACATGTTCATTTTAATAACATTTATCCCATTACCATTTACAAAGTCCTGACATATTCTTTTCCTCCTGTCTTATTGTCATTTCCTCTTTCACCTCTGATGACACTTTCCTATTTACCAAGTCATTGCGTTTTCTCTTGTGAGTCTTTTTGAATGACAAATATATAGATGTATGTATGCATATGTATGGACATATACATACACAGTTCCACAATTTGTGGCATGCTTGAAAACATTAATAACAAATGATAAATGATTTAAAGTAATGCTGCTTTAAACAAAAAAACAAGTACAGGGTGCCTGGGTGGCTTAGTCAGTTGAGAGCCTGTCTTCACTTGAGGTTGTGATCTCACGTTTTGTGAGTTCAGCCTCCACATTGGGCTCACTGCTGTCAGCATGGAGCCTGCTGTGACTCCTGTGGTCCTTCTCTCTGCCCCTCCTCCTCTCCCAACCAAAAATAAATAAACATTAAAAAAACAAGTGTGATAAGAAAATAAAATCATGGGTACCTGAAAACACACGACTAGTATTTGGATAAACAATAAGCAATTTTTCATTGTAGAGACTTAGTATTCTCTGAATCACACCTAGTGAGTGTGGTGTTAACAGTAGGTTGACTGTATGATAATATGCTTTTTTGGTTTCCTTTGTAAACTTACATCAGAGACCCATCTTTGCTGCGAATAACCCCTTGGGTGGAAGGGAAGTCACTTGATGAAAGTGCCCTTTAATGAGCTGTGTTTGCAATTTTCTACACGATAGCCATGAGGCCAGAGCATAATTACGACTCCTCCCTAAATGATGGGAATATTTCCACTAATCAGGCCCGGATGCTATTATGTATTAATGGCATTACTAAGAAAAAATTAAAATAGTCTAATTAAAAGTTAAGTGTGCTTGAGGACAGGAAGACCCTCCCTGAAACCAGCCGTTTGTCATTCTTTGTAATCGACCTTCTTTTCATTAAAGGGCAGGAGTAATGTGCTCAGACAGGGAAGAACCCCGCCAGGCACTCAGGGAGGAAAAACAGATGCCTCCTCTTTCACATGCTACAAACGCATTTTTGCAAAATCACTAAAAGTCACAGCCCTTCTGGCCCATTTGATTGCAGACTGTATACTCTGAATCAGTTGTGTCAGTTGAGCCTCCCAAGCCAAGTTGAATGCATCGAGTTAGTGGTATTATTACTAATGATCATCTACACATTGCCTTTTGAATTATTTTATATTCCATTTATTAAATGTATGAATATATATATGAAATTTTAAAAAATGTTTATTTATTTTGAGAGAGAGAACAAACAGAAGGTGCAAATGGGGGGGAGATATATATATATATATATATATAGACATATCCTGCCAACTCTACGGGAGATATAGTAGGCAGCAGGTAGCTCCAAGTCCTCACTGCTTCAACAAAATTCAAAAAATTATAAAAGTTATAGCTTTTAAAGATATTAGAGAGGTGTGATCAAGGATTAGATGAATTTAAGTTCTAAAGGGTAAGCAGTCATTCTTAGGTAAATGGATGACATGGACTGTTTTCTCACCTGAGGAGATGTTCTGGGCCAGGACCTGAGCAGAATATCTCATGTGCCGTAAGTAGGAGGAGTCCACGAGAAGAAAATTGGCAACAACAAAACAGTAGAGACTTTAATGGCCACGTGAGCTGCTGGACAGAATGTAGAGGAAAGGGGTTAACATCAAACTGCACTTCTTGTCAGTAACTGTGCAAGCCAAAAGAGAGGATAGTAAAATATTTAAAATGTTCAAAGAAAATACAAATATCAACCTAGATTCTATATCCAGTGAAATTATCCTTCAGAAGGAAGGAACAATAAAGACTTTCTCAAACTTAGCTGAAGGAATTCATCACCAGCAAAAATGCTCTCTAGGAAACATTAAAAGTTCTTCTGGCTTAAAGAAGGTGATATAGGTCAGAAACATGTGCCTACATAAAGGAATAGTATTGGAGAAGGGATAAATTAAGATAAAATGAAAATTTTATTTTCTTGTTCTTAATGAATCTAATCAATAACTGCTCGGAGTAGCACTGGTGATGATGTGGTGGGTGCTTACACCACATGGACAAGTGGAATGAAGAAGAGCAGTGTTGTAAGATATGGGAGGAAGGATTGGAATTATTCCATTATATCTGTGCTATTTATAAATTATCATTCAAAAGTTGATTTAGATTAGTTTTGATTACTTGGCTCACTCAGGTGCAACTGATAAATACTTTTCTTAAAAAGAAGTACAATTGATATATATGAGAAGAGAGAAAATGAAATCAAATGAAATGCTCAACCAGGACTAAGGAAGGAAGAACAAGAGGAGAAAAGAGAAAGAAGAAAAAAAACTAGAGAACATTCGCAAGCATAGTAAATATTAATCCAACTATATTTATAGTCACTTGAGATTTTTTAAAAATGTTTATTTATTTTGAGAGAGAGCACAAGCAGGGGAGGGCAAAGAGAGAGAGAGAGGAGAGAGAGAAAGAGAGAGAGAGAGAGAGAGTCCCAAGTAGGCTCTGCATTGTCAGCACAGACACAGGGCTTGACCCCATGAAATGTGAGATTATGACCTGAGCCAAGACCAAGAGTTGGACACTTAACCAACTGAGCCACCCAGAGCCCCTCAATAATCACTTCAAATATGAATGTCTTAAACACACCAAATAAATGGCTGAGATTGTCAGAATGGTTAAGAAAAATACTGAACTCCATGTTGTCTACAAGAAAGTCACTTCATATATAAAGACACAAACAGATTAAAAGTAAAGAAATAGGGAAAGAAACAGTATCCCACAATTAATTAGAAGAACGTTAAGTGCTATATTAATTTCCAACAAAGCAGATTTCAGAACAAGGAAAATATTAGGGGTGAAGAAAGGCATTACAGAATGACCAAGGGGTCAAACCATCAAGAAGAAAAAATATTCCTTAATATGAGTGAACCTAATAGTAGAGTGCCAAAGTATGCAAGGCAAAAATAGAGATAACTGAAAGGATAAAGAGAAAATCCATAACATTGTTGGAGATTTCAGCAATCTCTTCAATAATTGATAGATCAAGCAGGCAGAAAAACAAGGAGGAATGTTAACAGATATTGCTTCTGAAAAAAAAAAGGCAGTTTGAAAAGGTTTCCTACTGCATGATTCCAATTATATGATTTTGTGGAAATGGCAAAACTCTAGAGACAGTAAAAAAACATCAGTGGTTTCCAGAGGGTTGGGTGGAATGTGGTGAAACAGAAGGGATTGGTGGGAAGAACAGAGAGCGAGGGAATTTTAGGACAGTGTAACTGTTCTGTGTGGTATTACATTTTTGGACCAATGAGATTATGCATTTGTCAAAGACCAAAATTTACTTTGGATACACAAAACTCATGTGAATGACTGGGTTATAATGTTGCCTTCCTAACACGGGATACATTGAGGCTCTTTCTTGCAGTTGGATGTGAGGCAAACCATGCTTCCCGCTGAGTATTCAGTCATGACAGTGATATTAGAGGAGGCATGCACAGTTACTTGCAAAAGAAAGAACAGTTCCCAGGCCATGGACATACCTATTATTAAGAAGTATTAGCAAAAAGAGGAAAGATTTGCCCAAAGTTCAGCCACAGAAGTCTAAGAAAACCAAGCAAGGCACTGAGAAGAGGATGGTATCAATTGGGAGAGAAAGAAAGCTATCAGGAAGGATTGAGTCTTGACCAATTATTTTTAAATTTATAGTCCCATTAGAAAGACTAGTTATGTGTAAATGTATACACCAGTCCTTCTTGGCATCGCACCTTTCAGTGATGCTCTGTTAAGAATGAGATTCTTGGGGTTTCTGGGTGGCTCAGTTGGTTAAGCACTGACTTTGGCTCAGGTCATGATCTCATGGTTCGTGGATGCATCAGGCTCTGTACTTATAGCTAGCTCAGGGCCTGGAGCCTGCTTCTCCCTCTCTGCCCTTCCTGGACTCATTCTCTCTGTCTCAATAACAAATAAAAACATAAAAAATTTAAAAAGAAAGAATGGGATTCTGAAGTACAGTTGTTCTCCATTCTTTCTCTTCATTAGCATTAAAATTAACTATATAAATTATGAGAAGCTTTGAATTTGATTTAAAAAGGTAGACAAATTACCAACACTTAAATGACTATTGATATGCATTAATTAATTAAATCTGTATACTTGTATATAATATTCAATTTTTAAAACTACGTTTATATTTGGAGCACTTGGGTGGCTGATTTGGTTAAGTGTCCAACTGCAGCTCAGGTCATTATCTCTCAGTTCGTGGGTTTGAGTCCCGCTTGGGGCTCTGTGCTGACAGCTCAGAACCTGGAGCCTGCTTCGGATTCTGGGTCTCCCTCTCTCTCTGCCCCTCCCCCATACAGTCTCTCTCTCTCTCTCTCTCTCTCTCTCTCTCTCTCTCTCTCTCTCTCTTTCTCACTCTTTCTCTCCTTCTCTCTTTCAAGAATAAATAAAAATTTTTATAAATATATCTATATTTTCCAATAAAAAGAAACAAGATTTTGTGGTCTATAAGAAGTAGTGTACTGAAATGCTTAACGACTGGGTCCCGCCCCACATAAC
>NC_043713.1:4806863-4818040 GCF_006229205.1 Suricata suricatta
TCTCTCTCTCTCTCTCTCTCTCTCTCTCTCTCTCTCTCTCTCTCTCTCTTTCTCACTCTTTCTCTCCTTCTCTCTTTCAAGAATAAATAAAAATTTTTATAAATATATCTATATTTTCCAATAAAAAGAAACAAGATTTTGTGGTCTATAAGAAGTAGTGTACTGAAATGCTTAACGACTGGGTCCCGCCCCACATAACCCACCCCACCCCACGAAGGTCCTATAGGTAGCGGTTGCCAATTGTCAGGGGTAAGTACTCTCACACATGTGTTTTTTGTGATGTGCACATTCTGGTCTGGAAAGCCCCTGCTATCTAGTGTTACATCTGGTCTGTTCCCTAGAAATGGCAGACTTTGAATTTGTTATTTTCATTGCTTGTTATTAGTTGCCCCTGAACCTCAGTGAAATGACTCTTGAGGGGCCAATGTTTCCATGGCAAGAAAGTAATGAGTATCTGGAGTCTCTTAATACACCTGGGATTTCTAACAAAAATCAGTGGTGAGTGAATGTTTAATTTTGTTGAAACAAGTGAAGAGCCCCATCCATTTCCCTGGAGGCAGTAGAGGTGAGAGGAAGGAGGTGGAAGAGTCTGTTTTCCACACGTCATTAGTTTGTGAAGTGTCACGGGTTTGGATTTGAAAACCTTATCCAGATACTTCACTTTGGGTTAAAATATTAACACATATCTAATCCTTTCTTTCTTTCTTTCTTTCTTTCCTTTCTTTCTTTCTTTCTTTCTTTCTTTCTTTCTTTCTTTCTTTCTTTCTTTCTTTCTTTCTTTCTTCTTTCTTTCTTTCTTTCTTTCTTTCTTTCTTTCTTTCTTTCTTTCTTTCTTTCTTTCTTTCTTTCTTTCTTTCTTTCTTTCTTTCTTTCTTTCTTTCTTTCCCCTCTCCCTCTCCATCTGCATCTCCCCTTTCTCCTCTCCCCCTCCCTCTCTCTCCCTCCGTCTCCCTTCCTCTGTCTCTCTCTATCCTTCTCTTCTTTCCTTCCTTTCTTCCTTCCTTCCTTCCTTCCTTCCTTCCTTCCTTCCTTCCTTCCTTTCTTCCTTCTTTCCGTCCTCCTTCCCTCCTTTCATTTCTATAATCTCTATATGCATGTATGTATGTATCTAAAATTTCATTTAGAACAGCCAGTCCTAACAGCTGTTTTGTGTATATTTCATGTATTGATTTGGATCTCTGTTTTCTAATGTTTTGGTACTATTTAGTTTCTGTCACTTGGAGATACCTTACATGTTTGATTTGTTTTACTATTGATATTGCATTTGTTGTTTTTGTCTAGCTGATTTATTAGATATCTTTATTGGGGGTATCTATTTTACTTATTCTCATTACAAATATATTTGAATTTATTTTTGTAATCTTATATATTTCTCTTTTCTATTTGTCATGTGTCCTGTTAGTTTCTACTTTTTCTCTTTTTTTTTAAGCCTCAGATGTATTGATGGTGTGATTCTATGTTTTATTTTAGATTTTTAAGCTCTTTACATTAATTTTTTCAGTGGTTTGAAATTACACATTCTACTATTATTTTTGTGGTCACTCAAATATTTAATACATATTTCTAATTTAGATTTTTATTGCAAGTGCTAAAACAAACTATCATCTCCAACCTCTTTCCAAATAAGACAAAAGTCTTACTTTTTAACCTCCCTGGATATTTCATCTTTTGCTTCCCAATGTAGTTTTGTATAGAAACTTAATTCAGCTTTTTTTTCTAAATATATTTTGATTCATAGGGCAGACAGATCATAAATAGATAGATAGATAGATAGATAGATAGATAGATAGATAGAGGTGATAGGTAGATAGATAGATATTGATAGATATAGATGGTAGATAGATGACAGATAGATATAAATAGATAGAAGATAGATGATAGAATACAGATAGAATGATAGACAATAGATAGATAGAAGATACAGATGAATAGTTAAACACAGACATCTTCAATTCTGATGTTGCTGACAAGAATTCTGATATCCATCTCTAATTTTTGCTGGTCAACCTGCTTTTTTCCTCTAGTTGATGAAATTATATTCTCTAGCTCCTTCCTTAGATTCATTGTGTCTGCTGTTATTTTTACTGTCCCTTCAATTTGGCAAGTATGCTTGATGATTTTTCCAAAATGAAGATTTGTGACTTTCTGTTCTGAGAAACTGAGCCATTATCTCTTCAGAAATTGCCTCTCCAGCCTTCTCTTAGGTATATGTCAGAGCTAGCAGATCTAGCTTCCAGAGCTTGAACTTGCTTTTGGAAAATTTTCATCTCTTGTGTGTGCTCTTTTCATCTCTTAGTTGTATTCCCAGTGACATCTTCCAGTTAGTAGTTCATGTTTCAGTTGTGCTCAGTTTTGTATTCAATGTATACTGTGGTCTCTTTTGCCCAAGAAACATTTTTATTCATAAGAATTTAATAATTTTCTCTTCTTAGTTTTATTTTATAATTCTTAACCTCCGCTTCTGCGTTCATCTTTGGTAACCCAGTATCTTGTTTTTTGTGCACTATTCCTTCTGGTTCTCCTGGAAGGTGTTAAATACACTTCCTCTAAAAGCACATTAAATGCCTCGATTCCTTCTTTTCCTTACTTGCCTGTCTCCAGTTTGTGAAATATGATGCTCAGCCTTTCCCTGGGATTATTAAGAGCAAAGGGTTTTGACGTGATGGCTCTGCAGTGGAAAACTGCAGTGGACCTCTCTGTGGTCACGGCCATGGCCTGCCTAGCAGAGCAGCTCACCTTCTTACAGGGTGACTCATGCTCCCATAAGTCCCGTGTTCCTGGAGCAACGGAACATGGACCATCATCAGCCCACACTAAGGAGAGAGAGCTTGGAACTGGTGTCATGTCTCTTCTTCCACATTTGATTCATTCATGCAAGTAACAGGCAAGCTCTGATTCTATGTGGGAGAATTGTACCAGTGTGGGAAATGAGGAAATCTTTGAAGGGCTTCTTCTGAGTCCCGTTACTGAACAGGAGTGAGTTGACTTCTCCCCATTTGCTGGAATGCAGGTAACTGTCCCTTACTGTATTGCAATGTCATCTCTTGTTTCTTCAGTGAGGTCCAATAATACACACTAATGTACAAAAATCTGTGGTTTTGAACTTCCAAGTAGAAATAATTAATACCTGGATAACTCTCATCATGGAAATGATAGATATATGATCAAAAATTGATTATTTTATATCATATTTAATTTTACTCAAAGACAAAAATCAAACCATGTATTTGGATCTGTGATTATAGAAATCAAATAGGGGGGAAAGAACACTATTCCTGAAGTTAAAAAAGTGTGGGACAGATGTCCCAGATGTGAGATTGCTTAGGCAACTTAATCTTTGTGTTTTTGCTTTTTTCTAACTATAAAATGAAGATATCAGACTTTGGTAGCTCCAAATATTTTCTCCATTGTTAATATCCCATTCAGAAGAGTATTTAGTATCTAACTGATAAATACAAACATTTAATTAAAATATTGTATACATTCTAGTGATCATAATGCTCAAAATACAGATAGGCTTAGGAAGAAAGCAAACCATGTTTTTCTTTTTTCATTTTTAATAATTTCTTTAAAACCTCAATCATTCTACAGCCTCCTGGCATAAATCCAACTACACACACACACACACACACACACACACACACTCATAAGATGTTGTCAAAAAGAGGTCACCCTCATATTCTTTTTTTTAATGTTCTAATAAAAAATTATTTACAATAATCTTATATATCACTCCAGGCTTTGGCTTTTTGATAAACATTAATTCAACCATGGGCCCTGTTTTCTCATTAGAGGCTTTTAAGCTGGAAAAGTATTTTTGTAAATCTGGAGCATAACATGGTAAAGTGATAAAACTAAAAGGTGCTCTATACAGGAAGTAAGAATGACGATATTTGACCCAGGAGAGACCCCAAATGTCTTTCTTTCTACACGAGAAGAACCTCTGTCTAAATTGTACTCAAACTATTAGCAGTTCCTTCTCACCCTGGCTCAGGTACTCCATAACCATTTCTGTTGTTATTATCGACCTCAGGAAGGGGGAACATTCGGAGATGCTGCAGCTGAATAGAATGACTGAATTAGAAAGCATTGGCATGTTGCCAGTGCATGCTGTAACAAAACCAAGAAGACATTAAAGAAGAAAATTGACCATATCTGTGCAAATGGGAAAGTAGAACACTAAAAACCCAGATCAGGGAGACTTTGAACTTAAAAGTATGAAATTTGAATAATAATGGAGAGACTCAGGATTTTGTGCAATTCATGACAACAGTCCTGATATGTGAAAAAGATCAATTCAATACAGATGGTGCCTGACACAAATAGCATCAGTCACTGAAAAGGGATCGTAGTGTTATAAAGAGGAGGATGTCTTAAAACAGCTCAGCTCAAAGACTTCTCTTTTGGTTTTGTCTGGCATAAAGTCTCACTGATTTCTTGGTTAAGAGAGAGGCTGGGTATTAAGTCAGAATAACACTAAATCCTCTTTTTAGATTACTCCATGTATAATTTTGATTCAACCTCTAAAAAGCTCCATTTGGTTCTCCTCTGCAGTGGTCCTTTTATACTAGTAGGTTTATTTTTATAAAAAGGGTCTTTAAAGGTAGGAAGCTGGGGCACCTGGGTGGCTCAGTTGGTTAGGCCTCTGACTTTGGCTCAGGTCAGATCTCACATTCGTGGGTTCAGGCTCTGTGCTAACAGCTAGCTCTGGGCCTGGAGCCTGCTTCTGGTTCTGTGTCTCCTTCTGTCTCTGCCCCTCCCCCTCTCATGCTCTGTCTCTCTCTGTATCAAAAATAAATAAAACACTAAAAAAAAAAAAAAGGGTAGGAAGCTGACACAGTGCACCACTAATCTACAACAGATGTCAACGTTTATTTTTAGAATGAATGAGCTAGAATCTTGATAAAGTGCAATCCACCTTTATTGTCTCACATGTGACATTCGGTTGAATATTTCTAGAATTCTAAATGATTCACAGTGTTTCTAACTATATAATTTTGTTTACAGGTCATTGTTTCTCAAAGTACATCGCCTGGAGTTTTTGTGGAAAATGCAGTTCAGTCAACCAAGCTTCAGAATTCCTAGATGCAAACTAAGGATTGAAAATTAACATTGTGTGAGTTTCTTGTCATCGTCATAGAGTGAGGATGGCATGAAAGTTATAATCTACACGTTTCTTTCATTGAAATCTTTTTTATATCCTCTGGATGTTTATTGAATATCACTATTTATTGGGCATTATGTTAGACATAGCAAATGAGAGGATCCAGTATCTTTCAGTTTTCTCTGCTAAGCAAGTACAGTGAAAAATAAATTACAGATTATTGACATTATATGACTGTAGAAACCTCCTCATCTGCTTAAGTGTTCTCTCTTTTGTCATCAATGATATTGTTAGCTCAATTTTGATTCAAAAACGGGTGATGGATATTGTTAAAAATAATGTACACACATTGACTTTCAAACAATGGAGCAGGTGAGAACATTTAGCATTAGTGTTGACTTTGGAAAACGCCATGTCAGCAAAGCAATTTGATGACAATGCTCTGAAGGAAAAATGATTACAGAGGTTGTCATAAACCTGAATAAATTAGCTATCTAGAAATCACAGTAACTTTAGAAACCTGCCTGATTTGAAGTATGAAATTGAGAGTTGATCCTTGAACTGAAAACAAAGCTATTTTGTTAAATCAATTATTAGTTCGATATTTATATGTGTCTATACTCAGTACTATTTTCCAAAATCATAATTCTGAAACTAAATTTCAGAAATATGACAATCTTAGATGTTTTAACACAAAAAAATACAGGTGAAGTATTAGGAATTATAAGCTAATATCCGACTTCCTAACCTGGCTACGGAAAGTTCTTGGCCATCAATGGGAATTTTTATTTTTTTTAATTTTTTTTATTTTTCATTTTTTTTCATCTTCTTTTTATTTTATTTTTACTTTATAAAGTTTCATATTTTTAACATATGCAATTATTTTCCATCATTTACAATACAGTAGTTACAATGACACTCCAAACAGAAAAGCAAAGTAAAAAATCAAAACACCAACTTCTGTTTCATGTAATTAGACTTACACAGAAATTAGAAGGTTAAGTAACAACTAGTTAATCACCTAATTTCATAGCTATCTGAAGTGGCAATCATTGTATAGCAGCTTATCTATGATACATTCAAGAAAAATGATACAATTTATTACTTGTTCATAAGCTACAACACAGCCTGCTTAATACCTTTCCTTAAATTCAGAATGATCTAGCGTCAAGAAAAGCAAGCAGTTAGTAGTGCTTAAGAAAAATTGATTCAGCATCTAATGGATAGTTGATACCTGTCACAACACAGCATTTTATATACTGTTAAGTGAAACTGCAATACAATCTAAGTTTATTTTGGGACTGTTTGCTGTATCATTGGATTTAATGAAATGTTTAGAGGTGCAGTAGGCATGACTTTGAGTAGATAATGAAAGAAAATGCAAAATGCTAATTGATTCATGATGTGGTTTCATCTTAGCTTGGGCAAACCATGCAGTACTTAATACATAGTAGCAGAGTATTTACTATTGAAGCTTGAAAAAATGTGAGTTCTTTGTGTACAATCTTTCATTTATGCATGTGAGAGGGTTTTCTTTGTTTAATATTTTTGCATTGTAGTACTTGTTTTCCTTGTTGGGGTGTTTGCTTATTTAATACATTCCGTCAAGGACAGAAATGGGAATTTTTAAAAGAGATCTCAGAAACCCTTCTCATGATCAGTTTTGGTGCTACTACATACGGCAAAATGCTGGGGTTGGGATACAATATAAAGAATTGTGTACAGTTCCTTATTAGAGATGGGAACATATGATTATATTTATATCCATCAAAGACGGAGGTAATCTATGACAAAGTTCATGGTACATGTTTAAAACTTAAAAATAGTTACTGAGTTTCTGGGTGTTAAGAGTTATTGCTAAGTCTGAACATAGAGCATTGGCATAAGTAATTACACAGAGGACTGAAAATAATTACAAAAAATTCTAAAAACTCCGGAATAATTGCTCAAAACCAATTTACTCATAGAAAGAGAGACGTTTTAGACAGTTCTAAAATAGTTTTTCTTTTTCTTTTTAATTCCCAGCTAATTGTTTAGAATAGCCGTATTTTTTTCTTTTTTCTTTTTTATTAGATCCAGGTTACAGAACTCCCCTCAGCAAGGTTATAACAAGGTTCTAGACGTGAGAAAGGAAGAAGATGTATTCCTCTCAATATGGTACCTACTTGCATGTGTGGGATTGTGTAGGATTTCAGGGGGCTGTCATCAGCTGCCAACAAGTTTGGAGATGGCTAAGCTGGGATATAAAAATGAGAAGGAGATCATCAGAGACATGAGAATAGAATTACCTAAGGGAACAAGGTGAAGACTGAGAAGAAAGTAGTTTTCTTTGTTTTTCTCATTAGCTCCCACTCCCTCCATCTCTAACACACCCTCATAGGTCTGCTTTTATTCAGAGATAAGGGAAGGTGTGAGGATGGGGAACTATTGGGGAAATTAGAAGAAATCTAGATTTTATTACTTTTTGTGACGTCCTATATCTCTCAGAGAGATGTAGTCCAGTATTCAACTAACTTCAGTGTCACAAGGTTGGTCATAAGGTCAATCAACTGTACAAATATTCTGTGACTAGACGATTTTTATTTTCATTTATATCTTCCTAAAACACTGGGGCAATTGTTCAAGAGAAAGAAGAGGCTGGCCTGAGAATCTAAGGGGTGTGTGCTGCCTTAGGCTGGACGTGTGTGAAGGAACATGGGTTGTGCTAAGCAAAGCCCTACAAGATGGACTGCACTATTTTCTTAAATGAAGCTTTAATCTTCCCATGATTCCTTGTTCCCTATTTTATCATCACAGCCTCCCTTGTCTGAGCTCTGTCCATGTTATTTTTGTTCATTCATTAGTTCTTTCCCTCACCTATTCATTTAGTAAATAACTCTTTCCCTCTCACTCACCATCAAGCACCATGCTCAAAGAAGAGAGACCAAGTGAGACATGATCTCTCCCCTCAAACAGATTACATTCTAACAGATCATGTAATTAATAGAATGAACATAAAATCTGATAGCTAGATGACAGAGTGTGGTGTGTTCTAGCAAAAGAAATAACATGTATCCTTTTTCGATTGAGTCATGTTTTTATTGCTACCCCAAACCTACTTCCCGTCTTTCCTGGTGACATGACCCCAAATTTCCTTCAGTGACCAACCCTCCCCACATCTGTGGATGTCATTTGCGACCGTTCTGACTCAAAACAAGCAGAACATCCCATTTTTATTGGACTGCAATTACTTCTACAATGGTCTTGTCTGTAAGATCACTGTGAGACTTCAAAGAGCATGCACCCTTCAGGAAGAGCCTGGAGCCGTGAAGCCATTACATCCCCAGGGTGACTATGTCCAAGAAAATCTAGTCATGACATGAATTTTGAGGGTGTCTGAGTACTGGACCAAATTGCACTTGAAAACATTGCCACCTTTCCAGTTATGGAAAGACTAAATGACCTTTAGTTTTTACGTGAGTTTTCCTTTGGCATTTCTGCCACATGCAAATGAATGATTCCTAAAACACCTTTGTGGACCATGTGCTCTGTTACTGTCATCCAGCATGCCCCAAGGTGCGCTGCTGCACAAGTACTAGGACTACTCTGGGTCAAAAAGAGTGAAACCAGAAATTATTGATTTTCATACCCAATCAGCTCACCTGGTGATATTTTTCTGAATGTCATTCGAAGTCTTAAAGGCTCCCAGAACAGTTTATGTAGGCAATGTCCAGTCGTTTTGTATACAATTTTTAGAGGTGCTCAGAGATACCGCAGGATTGACTCGGATGGCTTGATTAGACCTGCATAAAGAATAAAGCCCCCCAAAGCTTTGTTTATTCAGAATCTATTCAAGATTTCCTCAATGGCAACGATTCAATGAATGAGTACAGAATGCTTACATGAAAGTAAAAAGGACTCCAGAGGAAGTCCCAGAGAACCAGAGGAAAGCAAAGGTAGAAGGAACATTTGTTCTCCCTTTTTCTTCTTCTCTCTATACATTAACCCCTGCTGTACATTTTGTTAATGTAGACATAGTCGCAGAGAGTTAACTCATAAACCAGAAGAAAGATGGAATGTTAGCATTCCTTGTTTTGAGAGAAGAGGTATTATTTCTCTGACTGTCCTTCCATGCTGTGAATTTACTGGCCAGTAGATAACTAACATCAATTTCATTTCCTATTTTTAATATTTTAATGACTTAAAGTGTGATTTGGAGGTTGGATGCAATTTGAGCAGAAACAAAATGAATTTTGTAGTCCCCCATGTGTATTCAATAACTTAACTTGACACATGAAATGCATGGGAAGACTCCATGCTAATGAGTATATTTGCGAAAATGTCCTGCTCAGTGTCTGTAACAGAGGAAGAGCTGCACCTCCACCTCTGAGTCCCTCACTCATGTGTGACAGGAATACACCATATGCCACAGTATCATCACGTTACTCATACCAGCTAAGTGTTTTATCAACTTACAGAATCTTTACTATCAACACTATGGAACAATGTAAAATAGGAAAAAAATGGCACCAAATTATTTTTCTATGTAGATTAACATTCTATTTTCCCCCTAATATGAATTTGATTAATTATGCAGGAAGTCCAAGATAAATTAGCCATAAGAGGTTCAGTTGAAGCTGGCATTTCACTTTGGACTCATTTGCTAATTAGTTAAGAAGCAGACTGTGTTGACAATGTTCCTATTTCATGAGTCTATCCTCTTTGGTTCTCATCTTTCTCATGATCATGAGTTTGACTAATATCTTCTCAGACTATGTTTTCTTTCAAGTACAATATAACAGTGTTGTGTAATTTTGATTAAATTCCTGCCAAACTCCATTTAAGAAAAGTAGTAGTTTTATTTTTGTATCAACGAATCCCATTTTTATGATTACCTTCATTGGTAGTATTACCCTAAGACAAAGTAAAAGCTATGTCTAGTTGTATGTTCACTGATTTGTTCTTTTGACTAAGAAGTCATTGTTCTTCGTCATTTGTGGATTTGTCCTTATCATATCTGTCATATTATTTAAAAAACACAATAATAAACATTCCAGCTTATATAAGCTACTTAAGCCACCAACTTTTAAAAAAAGGTACACTTGTCCAAACAGTTTGAAATGAAATATACAGAGGAAATATTGAAGATGATCAATATCATGTGCATTGACAGTGATGACCATTACATCATTCAGGAGGTCTATTATGAATGACATCTGAGCCTGATATAAGTAGGAAGGAAGGAAGGAAGGGAGGAAGGGAGGAAGGGAGGAAAGAAGCGTGGGTTTATTTTCCAACCAGCATAGACTTCATAGATTATAATCCCCAAAGAGTGACTTTTCCCAGCATACTTCTATTACCTTAACCTTGGGCAGCTAGAAAGTTCTACAAGAGAGGGGTGCCTGGAGGGCTCAGTAAGTTGAGCATCCAGCTTTGACTCAGGTCATGATCTTGCAGTTTTTGAGTTTGAGCCCCACATTGCTGCTGTCATTGCAGAGCCCACTTTGGATCCTTTGTCCCCTGCTTCCCCTCCTCTGCTCACTCACTTTGTCTCTCAGAAATTAAAAAAAAACATTAAACAAAGTTTTGCAAGAGAGACTGAAGGAAAAACAAAACCGATATGAACTCAGTATGAGCAGATGTTGAGATGGGGGTTTGGCCTTGCAGCCTGCTGTTAGAACCAGGGAATAATTTCTGAGGGAAATGGTGCCAAATGACATAGTGGGACATATAACCACCAAAGTTGGAAATAGGTCTAGTTACAGTGTGCATGCAGCTATAATGCCAACTCCTGCCTTAGAGAACAAATGTTTGGCTCTACAGAAAATGTTTTAGTTACACTTAAGTCTACGTCATGGACATGTTGCTTGATGATGCTTTAAACGTCCCAGGTGATTAAGCTGCACACAGATTTAAAAATCCTAAAAAGTAAATAATTGTTGGGGTGCCTGGGTGGCTCAGTCAGTTGAGCACCTGACTTTGGCTCAGGACATGAGCCTGGAGCCTGCCTCGGATTCTGTGTCTCCCTCTTTCTCTCTCTGTCCCTTGCCTACTCTCTCTCTCTCTCTCAAAGATAAATAGACATTAAAAAAAA